>NC_090733.1:8597654-8630154 GCF_036898095.1 Palaemon carinicauda | reverse complement strand
AGAACCCTGTAAGTGTCATTTAAATCAGAGAAGATTTAATCTTGAAATGTGTGAAATTTCTATAAGCAGAAGGAGTAAAAAAAACTACCAGCCATGTGTCACACGAGCGTATATAGTCACAACATTTATCTTTTTGTATATAATATCCTTCGTATCTTCGCTCTTCCCTCGCACTGACAGTAACTTGCTTTAACATATCTGCATATTCCATTGTTAACTATCAACTGTCAAAGAGTTGTTGTTGATGGGCACCATAGTGATTATAGGAATGTGATATCCGGTGTTCCACAGGGTAGTGTTCTTGGCCCATTACTTTTCATACTATATACCCATGACATGTGGTTTGGCCTAGAAAACAAGCTTGTTGCATATGCAGATGATGCTACTCTCTTTGCATCAATTCCATCCCCTGAATGTAGATCTAGGGTTGGTGAATCCCTTAATAGAGATTTAGCTAGAATTAGTGCATGGTACAAATTATGGGATATGAAGTTCAATCCTAACAAAACTCAAAGTATGATTGTAAGTAGGTCAAGGACGGTGGCTCCTCAACATCCGGATCTCAGTATTGATAATGTTTCTTTAAATATGTATGACTCTTTCAAAATTTTAGGTGTGATTCTCGACAGTAAATTTACTTTTGAGAAACATATAAGGTCCGTGTCTTCTTCAATTGCACAAAAAATAGGCTTATTGAGAAAGTCTTTCAAGATTTTCGGTGATCAATCTATTCTGAAGAAGTGTTTTAATTCTTTCATTCTACCTTGTTTTGAGTATTGTTCTCCTGTCTGGTGTTCAGCTGCTGATTCTCATCTTAATTTGTTGGACAGAAACTTACGGTCTATTAAATTTCTTATTCCTGATCTAGATATTAATCTCTGGCACCGTCGTTCAATTAGTTCATTATGCATGTTGCATAAGATTTATCATAACTCTGACCATCCTTTACATTCGGATCTCCCTGGACAATTCTATCATGTTCGTAATACTAGGCAGGCAGTTACTTCTAATAGCCAGGCCTTCTCCATCGCGAGGCTCAATACTACGCAGTACTCTAGAAGTTTTATTCCAGCTGTGACCAAGTTGTGGAATGATCTTCCTAATCGGGTGGTTGAATCAGTAGAACTTCAAAAGTTCAAAGTTGGAGCAAATGCTTTTTTTTTTGACCAGGCGGACATGAGGCTTTTATAGTTTATTTATGACATATTTGTTTTTGATGTTAATAGTTTATATGTGACATGTCTGTTTTGACGTTGTTACTGTTTTTAGAATGATTTATTGTTAATTTATTCTCTTCATTTATTTATTTCCTTATTTCCTTTCCTCACTGGGCTATTTTTCCCTGTTGGAGCCCCTGGGCTTGTAGCATCTTGCTTTTCCAACTAGGGTTGAAGCTTGGATAATAATAATAATAATAATAATAATAATAATAATAATAATAATAATAATAATATTAACTGTTAGAACCGGTTGCCGGTTTGACAAGAAATAGCATGTCTGTATTTCGTGACCTTACTGGGACCTTGTGTGTATTTATACTCGGTGTGTCGTTATAAAGTTACTCAGTTGATTTCACCTCGCCTTTGAGTCACATTCTACTCTTGGCTCGTCACATTGGTGACCCTGGAAGTTGTCTCGCTCCTCCCGCCTCCCCCCCCCCCCATCATCACTGTTACTCTGATGGACTCCACGGAAGTTGGTGCCATCCCATTGATACTTTCGTCGTTCGCCAGCGGAGAGGTGTTTTGTTTGGTTTCAGCACGCAGAAGTACAGTTCCGCATCAAGGGCGTGACTTGCTGAACCCCTAAAGCAGATTAAGTTCTCGCGGCGATACCCGAGGACACCTTCCATGAAATCTCCAACTGGCTTTGTAAACAACGAGATACCCAAATAGCATATGACGTCCTCAAAACATACACTCTGCAGCAGTACTCGCCATCGCCAGCTGCCCGTATAGAAAAGCTTTTTCAGCTCTCAACAACCATTGGGGGACCAAAGAGCTTCGCTCGCCCACAGGGAAATGGCCAGTATCGCTTAGCTGCAACCTGCCGCAGACGGCTCTACTCGTGAGGTGAACCTACCTCGTACCCTTTGGGCATGGCGTTTTCCCGAACCCGTCTTGGGTCTCTCGTCGTACAGTTGTTGTCTGGGACCTCTTCCAATTTTTGGGGTTGTCCCTGGCCTTTGTGAGCGAGCCATTTCTGTCAATGCGCTCACTGCTGTTGCTTCGGCGACGACGTCCTCTATAGTTAGGACAATCAGAAGCGCCCCAGCTGCTCCGGTTTATAGGGCCTATAGAAGGGTCCTGGCCTGCTATTTCAGATGGCGCGTTTCGATGCTGTTGATCCGCAATTGGAAACTGAACAAAAAGGCAATTTTGGGCGTATGTGGGGGCGTACCATCTTTTCCCACAGGAACCTTGTCGTGTCGTCCTCTCGGGGAAATTGTGTTTCCATACAGTTTCCTCTCTTGGGTATCGTCTGTTTCGGCCCGCCTATCTCGGCGGAAGGGCTGTAAGGTCTCATCCCTGCAGGTCCTCCATCGATGACTAGTTCACGCCACCTCTCCTTGCTGCTGCTATTCTCGACATCATTTTCAGAATTTTCTTCTTAATTTTTCCAAGGACATTCATTCATCCCTTATATACGTTTGTTAAGCTTTTAACTTCTTTTTCTTCCGAGTTTTTCCCTTTCCTTTTCTCCCCAAATGTCTTTTTCTTGCTTCTCATGTGTCATGGTTTTTTATTATTTCTTCACGCCAAAAGTCAATTATTGGTAGATGCAACACTGGTCCTTTGCTCATTAATACACTTGTTTTTAATCCGCTTTTAATCCACTGTAAGGCCACTAAATTTGTCACATGGCGTGGGTTACTTACATAATTATAAATGATGAGATGCAGTGAATTAGACGACTTTTACATCGTAAGAGTATTTATTGTGTAAATCTATTTTCACAGAAAACATGAAAAAAAAAAGCTTCTTCAAAGCGAGTGATTAGATCAATGGATCTTTAAGATTTACATAAGATGAAAAATAAAAGTTTCTCGAGAACTTTCAAATTACTAAACTATAATAATTATAATCAACTTGCAAATTACAAACACAAACGGGAGAACGGATGCAGAGCAAGTTACTATTAATCTTCCATTCGTAGAATAGCTATTTATCTCAAGTCGCTAATCTGACTTATTAACGAAACATTACAATCTTAATTTCTATCCACGTCAAGCAAGAGGGAGGGGAACACATATAATAGTTGTCTCACGTTACAAGTCTAAGGTAAACAGAGTAATGAAAAACTTGAACTTCCTCATTCATGTTTTCCTGAGTCTAAACTAACTAGTTTAGCCTTTCGTTCTCGTGAGATTAAAGTTCTGTTGATAGACCTTGATGCTTAGGGAGGTGTAGACCCAAATGATATTTTTCCTTTTTTTATAAAAAAAAAAAAAACAGATTTCTTAGGTCCCAAGTTATCTGTTATTTTGCGCTAGTTAGCAAGAAGTGGAGCTTTTAGCACTTGTTTGAGAATTGGTAATGTTACTCCTCTATGTAAATGTGTTTGTGGTAGCTCAAGTTCCACTGATAACCGCCCATTTTCCATAACTCCCATATTATCTAAAGCTTTTGAACGTCTTCTGGCAAAACGTCTTAATAGGTTTGCTGAAGGGAATTATCGATTCCCTAGTTTGTAATTTGGTTTTCGTAAAGGCCTTGGAGCATGTGATGCCCTTTTTACAATCTCCAATGCTTTAGAGAAATCCCTTTATAGTGGTCAAGAAGTTCGTATGATTGGCCTTGATTTTAGTGCTGCCTTTGACCGTGTTAATTATGAGGCTCTTGTTTTCAAACTCAAACAGTTGGGAGTGGGTGGGTCGGTTCTTGGCATTATTATTGACTTTTTAATTGATAGATCTCAAAAAGTTGTTGTTGATGGGCACCATAGTGAGTATATGAATATGATATCCGGTGTTCCGGAGGGTAGTGTTCTTGGCCCATTACTTTTCATACTATATACCCATGACATGTGGTTCGGCCTAGAAAACAAGCTTGTTGCATACGCAGATGATGCTACTCTCTTTGCATCAATTCCATCCCCTGAATGTAGATCTGGGGTTGGTGAATCCCTTAATAGAGATTTAGCTAAAATTAGTGTATGGTACAAATTATGGGGTATGAAGTTGAATCCTAACAAAACTCAAAGTATGACTGTAAGTAGGTCAAGGACGGTGGCTCCTCGGCATCCGGATCTCAGAATTGATAATGTTTCTTTAAATTTGTTGGACTTAGATTTTTAGGTGTGATTCTCAAATTTACTTTTAAGAAACACATTAGTTCTGTGTCTTCTTCAATTGCACAAAAAAATTGGCTTAATGAGAAAGTCTTACAATATTTTCAGTGATAAATCTATTCTGAAGAAGTGTTTTAATTCTTTCATTCTACCTTGTTTTGAGTATTGTTCTCCTGTCTTGTGTTCAGCTGCTGATTTTCATCTTAATTTGTTGAACAAAAACTTATGGTTTATTAAATTTCTTGTTTCTGATATAGATATTAATCTTTGGGACCATCGTTCAATTAGCTCATTATGCATGTTGTATAAGATTTTTCATGACTGTGATCATCCTTTACATTCAGATCTCCCTGGACAATTCTATCCTGTTCGTAATACTAGGCAAGCAGTTAATTCTAATAGCCAGGCCTTCTCCATCCTAAGGCTCAATACTACACAGTATTCAAGAAGTTTTAATCCATCATTGGCCAAGTTGTGGAATGATCTTCCTAATCGGGTAGTAGAATCAGTAGAACTTCAAAAGTTCAAAGTTTTATAGTTTATATATGATATATCTGTTTTTGATGTTGTTAATAGTTTATATAGGACATATCTGGTTTGACTCTGTTACGGTTTTTAGAATGATATATTGTTAATTTATTCTCATCATTTATTTATTTCCTTTCCTCACTGGCCTATTTTTCCTTTTTGGAGCCCTTGGGCTTATAGCACCTTGCTTTTCCAACTAGGGTTGTAACTTGGTTAATAATAATAATAATAATAATAATAATAATAATAATAATAATAATAATAATAATAATAATAATAATAATAATAATAATAATAGTTACGTTTTAAATCACAGTGGAGTGTCGTTTGAACATAATGATAGCCCAGCAGCGACAAGGGCACAAGCCTGACTCCCCTCATTCTACTTTTAAAGATGAGTTTTTATAGCACCTGTCTCCATGTGGTTTAGGAGCTTCCACTGGGAGATGCGTGGTATCCTTTTGCTATGTGACAGCTGTAATGTAGATCTCCCAGAGCTACGTTGCCCAACCTCAAAGCCCCCAGCTTTTGTCCAATCTCTCTCATGCTTTGACCTGGGAAGTAAGAGAGTGACAACAGGTTACATGCCACATTGATAGTGCAACTCTTTCTTCAGGCCCTGTGGCTTGTGACATAATTTAAGTTGAATTGAGTTACACAATACCCTTTTAATTCTACAGATTGTTTTAGTCTTGTCCAATGCTAGTTTTAAAAGGGCATTTTAACAGTCCCTAAGCTCAGGTGTATCAAAGAATCCGTTTAAATTCTTTCCTGCGAATAAAAGGTTTAAAGGCCAAGTATGTAGGTCCGTTGGCGGCCACCAACATCTTCCGATACCCGTTGGACCATTAAAGGCCGTTGGAGGTTTACTGAAACGGTGTTCTGTCATGAGTCCGCTTACAATCCTTAACCTGGTTGATTTTCTTATCTCGTACACATATTATTTTCTGGGGTGGGGGGGGGGGGAATATATTTTCTTATTGTGTAAAATAAATTAAGATATTATTTAATTCTTTTTAAATATTTTTATGAGCATTCAGGCTCAGTTACGTTTATGGGGCATTCCTACAGCAAGAATGTCTGATAACAGTATCGTCATCATTTCAGCTGAATTTTGGTCTTAACTCCCATTTGACCTGTCCCCTTACTCCTTCCTATATATATATATATATATATATATATATAAATATATATATACATATATATATACATATATATATATATATATACATATATATATATATATATATATATTGAACTCAGTGAA
Organism: Palaemon carinicauda; assembly: GCF_036898095.1. Taxonomy (NCBI): domain Eukaryota; kingdom Metazoa; phylum Arthropoda; class Malacostraca; order Decapoda; family Palaemonidae; genus Palaemon; species Palaemon carinicauda. The sequence goes on along the minus strand of NC_090733.1, from coordinate 8,624,069 downwards.
GATGTCACCTTTGTCAGGAAGGAGAAGTCTAATAGAGCTTCAATGTGGCTTTTTAATACTTCGCCATATTAATGAGCTATTGAATAGAACACCGGAGAAACTTATCACATTATTTTTCATATAGATAACTAACTTTGCTTCTCTATGATTTGGTATTTTATTGTTACTTAGTGGCTGATGACACCCTTCATTGGCACGCCATGCTTCCTACAGCTGAGCTAGCTTTGAACATTGCATATAATGCTTCACCCAGGGACACGCCTTTCTTTTTAATGCATGGTTAGGATCTTGTGTTACCATATACGATGGTATGACTTACCATGCCCATTCCGGGTCGGAATGTCCTAAGAATATCATAGACTAGAGAGGGTGAGTGGGGGAGATTGATGTCATAATTCGTGTATGAAAATGTGTGTCACTCGTCAAAGTAAATGAACTCTTTAATCATGACAATTGCACAAAACCTAAGAATTCAGCATGTATTTGCAGCAAGATTGCGTCTTGCTTACAAGGTTAATGGGTAACCTTTGTGCGTTCTTATAGACAAGGCGCTCACCAAACACTGTTGGTTGTAGACAGTGCATTCAAGAGCCTTTTGTAATAAAGTAAAAAAAAAATCCTATGTTTCGATGTTTCATTATCCATTGACATGGGAAATATATATATATATATATATATATATGTATATATATATATATGAAATATATACATGCATATATATATATATATATATATATATGCATATATATATATATATATATATACATATATATATATATATATATATATACATATATATATATAAATATATATATATATATATATATATATATATGACAAAATCAGCTATTTTTAATTCACTGTAGGACAAAGAACTCACACATGTTGATTAATGTTTGGGGTTTTGGCCGGTTTTCGTCACCACTCTGGTCAGGTCTGGCGGCTATGGTGGAGACTTTCGTCTGATCACTGACAGAAAACCAGTTTAGTATGGGTGGCCGTGAATATTATATCTACAATACCTAGAGAGAGAGAGAGAGAGAGAGAGAGAGAGAGAGATTTGGGAAAGTGTTTTGAAAGTTTTATCAGTTAGAGTCCTCCCAAAACATTATCAGTTAAGTATTTTTACAAAGCCTATGGAATCTTGATTCATTGGTTCCCAATTCTTTGGTTTAGAGTTCGGTTTGAAATTAGAATAATCAATTTCTTCATTCAAAGTAATTCTTTATAGAAAAGAAGTCTATGGTTATCAGTCTTCATTACCACATATTCATTAATTTCCAGTTGATGAGTTATGACAAACACATAGGATAAGTTACATATTACCATCAACTATATCTCATTGCTAGTAAAGTCGACCGAATGCATTTTCACAGGTATATAAATTTACTTATTATTAAGATTTTTTTCATTCTTTCAGGGTTTAAATAACAGATGTAATTTTCAGTATAGAATAATGTTAGTAATCTTATCTCACATTATAAAACTTTAATCAAGGAGGAACAAAATCTGACATAAATTTTCCCAATTCCACATGAAGTTGCTTGTTCTTTGTTAATCTAATACATACAGTATATTATGATAAAGTTCTTAGGTCCAATTTTATGTGTAAGTCTCTTGTCTTTACCGTGAATTATTTCATATAAGTGGCAGGAAGATTTGTTGTTGAATTCATATTGATATTGAAATGATATTAAACTAATTAAAACCAAATATTTTTTTTTTATTGTTCAGCCTTTTAATACCTACTTAAATATCCTTTGTATCTACTTTAAGCATAATTAAAAGCAGTAATGAAAAAATATATATTATCTATTAATCAAAATAATTGTTAATGATTTACAGAAAGTATTTAAATTTTAGAATTTTCTTGAATGTTTGCACAGAATTCCGAAAAAGGAAAGTATAATGTAAGATTTTACAATGTCTCTTAGAAAGCTATATTTAATAAGCATATGTAAATTTATATCATGATATTAAATATAAATAATAAATTGTTACCCCTAATACGAAATAAATTAAGTTTTATCCCCAGAGCGCTGGGCTGAAAAAAAAAAAATAACGTAATGACTACACTGACATGAGATATACATTATAAAATTCAAGCGAGTGATTTTAGCCTGGATAATTAGGACATCTCTGAAACGGAACAAAAATGTCGTCAGCAATTTGTTAATTGAAAGAAAGTTTTTCCGATGGATGTTATAGCCATAGCCTGGACTGACTATCACGGAACATTTCGAAGCTGCAACTGGAGGGGAAACGTTACATATACTGTAGCCATATCATAATGTTGAAATATCTCATAAATGTTTATTTTTGTGAAGTTTTTAGATATTTTTTTTTTCCTCTGTAAGAAATATATTATCTTAGATTGGGTTAGGGTTATAATTTTGAAGAAATATGTTACATTTCGATATCATATTTGCAATTTTTAATCTTAGCCCATTTTTTTTCTTTCTTTCTTTTACCTGAAACTGATAAGTCTCTTAAGTATTTCACGATTTTACATTAATTCATATATGCGTTTTTTATTATGAGAGAAATCAAGTATCAACTGACTTAAGAAGCATAAATATTAACTACACATGGTAATGTTGAGGGTGCTGTAAGAAACTTTTTTTTTTCTACATAGGTGAATGTTCATATAATGAGTAGATGAATGACATATTAAATGCCCCCCCCCCCTCAAAATTGGAGAAATATACTATGCAAGTCGAATAGCTGGTAACATATTCCAATATTGTTAAGAATATTATTGCAGGCAAGTTTAAATCTTTAGAAACCTCTTTTCTTTGTGTTTGTGTTTTTTTTTCTTTTGTAAACCATGGATACATTGAGACAGTAGAGGAATTGCTCAAAGATCCTGATAGTGATCTTAATTAAAGATAATCTAGTACAGGTGCTTGAAATAGGTATTCAGTACATAATTGGTCAGTTTGCCATGAAAACTAAAGTTGAGCTAATGGGTAGTATGAATTCTATAGGGATATTGCTTTAAGACCTTACTGTTACATAGATTTCTATGTTGACATTTGAAATATCGATTGTATTCATTACGATGTAAACAGAACATTTTATTTTAATGATTTTGTTTGCACAGTTTTGTTAATTATCAACACCATTCAAATTCCATCGATAAAAATTAGTCTTTAAAAGAAAATACTTTTAATTTTGTAATGATTTATTAAAAAAAAATATAACCAAGTTGAAAATTAATTGGCTTATTAGATAAAGTCGTATATGAAAATTACCGCTTGAGGGAGATGACTGCCTTCCATTGCATTTGAGTTTCCTCTTCTTCTTCTTCTTCTTCTTTCTCTCCCCCCCCCTCTCTCTCTCTCTCTCTCTCTCTCTCTCTCTCTCTCTCTCTCTCTCCGTAGGGGATGGATATGCTGTAACTACACTATTCTTTTATTACGTTTGGTGAGATTAAAGTCGTGAATTATACCCGAGCAAAGGAATGATATTCTTTACTCTATTATTTTAACTGTCAAAATTATATCAAGTAAGAATTTAATAAGTGATAATTATCTATGTCACCTAAATCAGCAATCTAAGTGACGTTACTGGTATATGCATGGCATCCATTCCCGCATCTCTCCGTCACCTCATTCATATGTAAATTTGAGCCCATAAGGCTCCCGAAAGACATTTGGAGAGAGCACTGAAAGTGGTTGATCCTAATCAATGAACCGAATTGGATGGATATCCCATACCATAAACCCCCCAGGAACCCAGCAATTAATTCTTACCAGAATGGGAAGGGAACCTTAGAAGCTGTACTCTATTTTTTATCAAGAGAAACGTCTTTTAAATCTACTTGCTTTGTGCTGTTTTGGAGTGTTTATCTATGTAATTTCCTGTTTATTTCTTTGTTTATATATATATATATATATATATATATATATGGATAAATATCAACACAACATCGTGTTCAAATAGAAATAAATTTCTACCTCATACTTGGGATCGAACGCTAGCCCCTTCTAATGAAAGGCCAGGTTGAAACCAACCATGCCACGAGAGCCCATAAAAGGAAATCTGAACCTGACACTAATCTAGCTGTCCGAGGATTTACCTGGTGAGACATCAGTCTCTTTACCAGCGTAAAATCCTCGGACAGCTAGATTAGTGTCAGGTTCAGATTTCCTTGTATGGGCTCTCGTGGCATGGTTGGTTTGGACCTGGCCTTTCATTAGAAGGAAGGGGCTAGCGTTCGATCCCAAGTATGAGGTAGAAATTTATTTCTATTTGAACACGATGTTGTGTTGATATTTATCCATATTGACTCATTAGGGGTAATTTGAATGAATTACTACCAATTGTGTCACGTGGTGGCCCGGGGAAATCTGGTAAAACTCGCTGGTAAAGAGACTGATGTCTCACCAGGTAAATCCTCGGACAGCTAGATTAGTGTCAGGTTCAGATTTCCTTTTATGGGCTCTCGTGGCATGGTTGGTTTCGACCTGGCCTTTCATTAGAAGGGGCTAGCGTTCGATCCCAAGTATGAGGTAGAAATTTATATATATATATATATATATATATATATTTATATACACAAACACACAGACACAGACACACACAAACGCACACACACACACACACACATATATATATATATATATATACATATATATATATATATATATATATTTATATACATGCATACACACACACACACACACACATATATATATATATATATATACATGCATATATACACACGCACACACACACACACACACACACATATATATATATATATATATATCACCCAGGAATGGCATTTAATACCGAATTCTATCTTGGGAATATATTATCCACTTGAAATTCATTTTATGGTAACAGCTTCTGGCCGGGTGGGGATTCGAACCACCACCTGTACGGCTGGAAACCATGCTGGCAGGGACCATACCGACTGAGCTATCAGTCGTACAGGTGGTGGTTCGAATCCCCACCCGGCCAGAAGCTGTTACCATAAAATGAATTCCAAGTGGATAATATATTCCCGAGATAGAATTCGGTATTAAATGCCATTCGTGGGTGATATTTACATTAATTGAAATCACGTGTGCTTGTGATATATATATATATATATATATGCGTGTGTGTAATTAGTTGTTTTTTTCGCTATTTATTCACTCATCTAATTAATTAAGAAAAATCAAGCGAGTAATTTAATCATTAAATTCAAGAAATCAATTGGAGGAAACAAATATTCAAAAGTATGTAAAAAAAAAAAGAATGACATAATTGTAAGTCATTTGGCAGTTGGAGTTGTTAATTCCTTTGCTTCTTTCACGGCTATCGGATATAGGAAAGAAAATGTCACCCGGAAAACCTTGGACGCTGAAGAATGGAACCTAATCTGGGAATGCAGGTTGCTTAAGGGATTATGAGCAATTCCGATATTGGAAATGATTCTAAATTTATTATTTTTGTTTGGCGTCATTCCCGAACTCTGCATTCTGGAAATGAATAAAAATCCGGGTTTGTTCTTTACTTGGCGAGAGAGAGGCCAGATCGGGTGTAAGGAAGTCGAGTATATATATATATATATATATATATACATATATATATATTCATATATATATATATATATATATATATCATAAATATATATATATATATATATATATATATGAAACGTTTGGGCTTCAGATGTAATATTTTTTTTCGGTTTATTCTTATTCATATCTCGAAGAAGACTAGATTTTGTAAGGAAAAGAGGAAATTCCCCATACGATGAGAGCATACATTTGAAGATTGCAAATATATACATCTATTAATTTCATAATATATTGTTTTTTTATGAAGAAACACCTCAGACAGTGGGCGGCTACAGTTGAAAAAGAGCCTTTTGAATAATATGGATATGAGTTTAAAAAAAGAAAGAAAACAAATATGAGTGAACTCCTTTCCTAGTGTCTTTTTTCCCCGATGTACCTAACGTTCTTTATCCCCATGCACATGCTATAAGGACAACAATGTGCAATAAAAGTAGATTTTCACGATACTCTGTGAGATATATATTAGGTACTAAAAGACAGGTGAGGTGAAAGTTAGTAAAAGTTTATTCAACAGACAACGAGCATGTATACGAGCAGTAGAGACCACGAATATTTAAAATTCAAGCAATAATAAGACGAACTTAAATTTGTTCTACCATCGGTGGGGGAGAAACCGAGAGCTAAAAAAAGAGAATAGGCTCACTGCGTATGGGCGTCTATGAAACACGTGTGCTGTATGAGTCCCTCCCTGAAAAGAGTCATACTTGTGAAATATGGCACCTTACTTTAGAGAGGCTAACTGTAGGCGGATGATGATGCAGGATATATACATGTTTTAGGCGATGAAAGGACACCAAGAATTTTTTGGCATTTGGTTGGCCAGGGCACCAGCCACCCGCAGATCTATTACCAATAAAGAGTCACTGGGTCTTTTGACTGGCCAGACAATACTACATTGGATCCTTCTCTCAGGTTACGACTCATTTTCTCCTTGCCTACATATACACCGAATATTCTGGCTTATTTTTTACATATTTTCCTCTGTCCACATACACCTGATAACACTGAGATTAACAATCAGGTCTTCGTCCAAGGGGTTAACTACTGCACTGTAATTGGTCAGTGGCTACTTTCCTCTTGTTAAGGGTAGAAGAGTCTCTTATGCTATAGTAAGCAGCTCCTCTAGGGGAAGGACACTACGAAAGCAAACCTTTGTTCTCTAGTCTTGGGCAGTGCCATAGCCTCTGTACCATGGTCATTAATAGTCTTGGGGTAGAGTTTCCTTGCTTGAGGGCACACTCAGACACAGTATTCTATGGTATATCTCTTCCTCTTGTCTTTTGAAGTTTTGATAATTTATATTTGAGAGATTTATTGTCTGTTGCCATTGTTTTTTAAATATTATATTTTTATTGTTAATCAGTTCTCTTATAGTTCATTTATTTATTATTTCCTTTCCTCACAGGGCTATTTTCCCAATTGAAGTTTGTGGGCTTATAGCATCCTGCTTTTCCAAGAAGGGTTTTAGCTCAGCAAGGAGGCGATGGATCATGAGGAAAGTGCCTATGTATCAGCACGGATGACAACTGGTTGTTGTACACCATTTCAGGACGTCCTTGAGACTGGTCCTTGATCCTTAGATGACCCATGGCAGCTCAGTAAACCTGTAGGAGTCATTGCAGCAGGCACCCTTTTCAGAAGTAATATGCTCAGGTAAACCAAATCAGTTGACCTCCTTGAGAGTAAGGCAGATGTATATAAGGCAGATATTGCAGTTTGCATGGGAAATGCATTAGGCTAAAGTGTGGACCTATCATTGACAGTAAACAGATAACGGTGTCCTTTTGATGTGTGTAGGGTGCATGGTAGCTCATTGTGATATGAAGGAAGGGCAGCATATGTGGTTTTGGGCTGTTTTGTTACCGCTCAGTCATGTCATGGGGCGTCAGTCTGTATCTTCCAGCATTTTCATTGGCTTCACTCAGTGGTGAGTAGTTGTCTTCTTTGTCAGTAGTAGAGGCCTTTATTGAGGAATTGAAGGCAATAGGTCAGCAGTCCATTAGGGCATCCACTTTGGTCATCAGGTCCTTAATGGCGTGGTATGGACATAAGGGAAAGCTGCACGTACATGGGAGAGTTGTCAGCTGCAGGTTGCAGGCGATCAATACTAGTCATATCCATGATAGTCAGCGAAGCCTTTTGGAGGTATATTTTGAGGGTCTCATATGCTTTTTGGGTGTCCCTTTGGCTGCAAAGCCAGTCAGAGATTTCTGAGAAAGTATCTTCGGTGATTGAAGCAAAGGCATAGTCTGCTTAAGTCCCACCCTTGAAGAGAAACTGAACTTGTGCATGCTGGACCCAAGTGAATGCGTCTCTGCTGGCAAAAGGACAGCAGTTTTGATGATGCAGCCAGATTCGCAGAGTCAGGATAGCTGGGCGGCTTCATGACAATGGTAGGGCATAGTAGTGGGCGAAAAAAAATGCGGTGAGGAGCTGGTCACTGCATTTCATCAAAGATATACGTTGCAAGACTGCACAGAGATAGATATTATACAGTAATTAATAGTAGCCAATGGCATATTTTCTGTAGTATATATCCTGGCAATCAACGCTAAAATAATTAATCGATCATAAAACATACCATAATCTAAATTCTTTTATTATTCAAATAGAAGTCAAAACATGGATACACAATTAATGTAAGAGGGAAAAGTTAACTTTACAAATATCAGGAGTAAAATTATGTTCACAGTTTGGTGAAACTTTTTATTGAAAGCACTGACATAACAGTAAATTTAAATAATAAAAAAGGCCATTCACGTGTTATTATTATTATTATTATTATTATTATTATTATTATTAGTAGTAGTAGTAGTAGTAGTAGTAGTAGTAGTAGTAGTAGTAGTAGTAGTTATTGTTGTTGTTGTTGTTGTAGTAGTTATTATTGATTTTGGAGGTTCTTATTAATGCTTCAATGACAATAGTTACGTAAAAGTATGACAATCTCTAAGATGTTTATACTGTACATATTTTTTTAATGAAATATTTCCTAAATAATCTAGCCAAGTGTTATCAGCAATAAAATATAAATCCGAGTTTTTCACACGGACGTCACCTATGTTAGAAAACTTATTACCTTTGGTTCTTCACAAGTATTATTCTTCAAAAATAAATGCTATGATTACGATAGTCATAATTGTAAACTTACAAACCAATGCTTTAAGGTCCTGGTTGAAATTGATGCCGTTCTTTGCTGGAGATGATCTGTGCTAACTTATAATTACAAAATATGAGATTCCGAGTTATTTCCGATATCGCTTGTGACCGCTGTTGACATCAATGTCATTAGAATTCATGAGAGAGAGAGAGAGAGAGAGAGAGAGAGAGAGAGAGAGAGAGAGAGAGAGAGAGAGAGAGAGAGAGAGAGAGAGAGAGAGAGCGTTTGTTAAATAGTATACTTATATTTTCTTCCAAGCGGTGATGATATTTTCTTTGAGGATTGGATCTCTTTATATGAGTTTCGATTCACGGTTGGTTTTGTAATTATAATTGAAGCATCCCTTCTTTTATCGACTCCCTTCATCAGATATACTTCTCTAAAAGAACTTAATAGCAATGTAATGATAACAATGTTTAGGAAATATTTAGTCTATTTATATTTACAATTCCGAGGCATGCCAATTCTGTTGATGGTTTTTAATCATTTATGAAAATTATATATATATATATATATATATATATATATATATATATATATATATATATATATATATATATATATATATATATATATTCCTGAGTGGAGATGCCTTAGCGTAGTGAATGTGTTTGTTTATCGCCATGTTCATCGAATCTGTACTAGCATTGACCACCCATATTATATTTATATTTACAATTCCGAGGCATACCAATTCTGTTAATGGTTTTTAAACCTTTATGAAAATTATATATATATATATATATATATATATATATATATATATATATATATATATATATATATATATATATATATATATATATATATATATATATATATATATATATATATATATATATATATATATATATATATATATCAAATAAGCCATATATATTTTTGATACATTAATGTCTGGATTCTCTTAACGGCCTCGGGATCAGAGCCCCAGGTGAAATCACACAGAGACAAGATCTTGGCTCTGGCCGGGAATCGAACCCTGGTCGACAAGCTTGTATACACAGTGACTAAGCCACTTGGCCACGAAGAAAGATAAAAGTCAATGACAATTCTTCTGTACTCATACCTGTCGAATTCAGGTATTTTGTACTTAGAATTGAAATCAACCCATCTTCACCATCGTAGCTAATTGGTAGTTTGTTACTTGGCATTCAATTAATGATAAATTTTGCACATTTTTACGTGTTTTTCATATCCAAATAAGCCATATATATTTTTGATACATTAATGTCTGGATTCTCTTAACGACCTCGGGATCAGAGCCCTAGGGGTAATCACACAAAGACAAGAGCTTGGCTATGGCCAGGAATCGAACCCTGGTCGGCAAGCTTGTATAAACAGTGACTAAGCCACTTGGCCACGAAGAAAAAAAAAAGTCAATGACAATTCTTCTGTACTTATACCTGTCGAATTCAGGTATTTTGTACTTAGAATTGAAATCAACCCATCTTCACCATCGTAACTAATTGGTAGTTTGTTACTTGGCATTCAATTAATGATAAATTTTGCACATTTTTACCTGTTTTTCATATTCAAATAAGCCATATATATTTTTGATACATTAATGTCTGGATTCTCTTAACGACCTCGGGATCATAGCCCCAGGCGAAATCACACAAATACAAGAGCTTGGCTCCGGCCGGGAATCGAACCCTGGTCGGAAAGCTTCTATAGACAGTGACTAAGCCACTTGGCCATGGAGAAAGATAAAAGTCAATGACAATTCTTCTGTACTCATACCTGTCGAATTCAGGAATTTTGTACTTAGAATTGAAATCAACCCATCTTCACCATCATAGCTAATTGGTAGTTTTTTACTTAGCATTCAATTAATGATAAATTTTGCAAATTTTTACGTGTTTTTCATATCCAAATAAGCCATATATATTTTTGATACATTAATGTCTGGATTCTCTTAACGACCTCGGGATCAGAGCCCTAGGCAAAATCACACAAAGACAAGAGCTTGGCTATGGCCAGGAATCGAACCCTGGTCGGCAAGCTTGTATAGACAGTGACTAAGCCACTTGGCCACAAAGAAAGAAAAAAGTCAATGACAATTCTTCTGTACATATACCTGTCGAATTCAGGTATTTTGTACTTAGAATTGAAATCAACCCATCTTCACCATCGTAGCTAATTGGTAGTTTGTTACTTGGCATTCAATTAATGATGATTTTTGCACATTTTTACATGTTTTTCATATTCAAATAAGCCATATATATTTTTGATACATTAATGTCTGGATTCTCTTAACGACCTCGTGATCAGAGCCCCAGGCGAAATCACACAAAGACAAGAGCTTGGCTCCGGCCGGGACTCGAACCCTGGTCGGCAAGCTTGTATAGAAAGTGACTAAGCCACTTGGTCACGAAGAAAGAAAAAAGTCAATGACAATTCTTCTGTACTTATACCTGTCGAATTCAGGTATTTTGTACTTAGAATTGAAATCAACCCATATTCACCATCGTAGCTAATTGGTAGTTTGTTACTCGGCATTCAATTAATGATAAATATTGCACATTTTTACTTGTTTTTCATATTCAAATAAGCCATATATATTTTTGATACATTAATGTCTGGATTTTCTTAATGACCTCGGGATCATAGCCCCAGGCGAAATCACACAAAGACAAGAGCTTGGCTGTGGCCGGGAATCGAACCCTGGTCGGCAGGCTTGTATAGACAGTGACTAAGCCACTTGGCCACGAAGAAAGAAAAAAGTCAATGACAATTCTTCTCTACTTATACCTGTCGAATTCAGGTAGTTTGTACTTAGAATTGAAATCAACCCATCTTCACCATCGTAGCTAATTGGTAGTTTGTTACTTGGCATTCAATTAATGATAATTTTTGCACATCTTTACCTGTTTTTCATATTCAAATAAGCCATATATATTTTTGATACATTAATGTCTGGATTCTCTCAACGACCTCGGGATCAGAGCTCCAGGTGAAATCACACAAAGACAAGAGCTTGTCTCCGGCCGGGAATCGAACCCTGGTCGGCAAGCTTGTATAGACAGTGACTAAGCCACTTGGCCACGAAGAAAGATAAAAGTCAATGACAATTATTTTGTACTTATACCTGTCGAATTCAGGTATTTTGTATTTAGAATTGAAATCAACCCATCTTCACCATCGTAACTAATTGGTAGTTTGTTACTTGGCATTCAATTAATGATAAATTTTGCACATTTTTACGTGTTTTTCATATTCAATTAAGCCCTATATATTTCTGATACATTAATGTCTTGATTCTCTTAACGACCTCGGGATCAGAGCCCCGGGCGAAATCACAAAAAGACAAGAGCTGCGCTCCGGCCGGGAATCGAACCCTGGTCGGCAAGCTTGTATAGACAGTGAAAAAGCCACTTGGCCACGAAGAAAGATAAAAGTCAATGACAATTCTTCTGTACTTATACCTGTCGAATTCAGGTATTTTGTACTTAGAATTGAAATCAACCCATATTCACCATCGAAGCTAATTGGTAATTTGTTACTTGGCATTCAATTAATGATAAATTTTGCACATTTCTACGTGTTTTTCATATTCAAATAAGCCATATATATTTATGATACATTAATGTCTGGATTCTCTTAACAACCTCGGGATCAGAGCCCCAGGCGAAATCACACAAAGACAAGAGCTTGGCTCCGGCCGGGAATCGAACCCTGGTCGGCAAGCTTGTATGGTCAGTGACTAAGCCACTTGGCCACGAAGAAAGATAAAAGTCAATGACAATTCTTCTGTACTTATACCTGTCGATTTCAGGTATTTTGTACTTAGAATTGAAATCAAACCATCTACCCCCTCGTAGGTAATTGGTAGTTTGTTACTTGGCATTCAATTAATGATAAATTTTGCACATTTTAACGTGTTTTTCATATTCAAATAAGCTATATATATTTTTGATATATTAATGTCTTGATTCTCTTAACGACCTCGCGATCAAAGCCCCAGGCGAAATCACACAAAGACAAGAGCTTGGCTCCGGCCGGGAATCGAACCATGGTCGGCAAGCTTGTATAGACAGTGACTAAGCCACTTGGCCACGAAGAAAGATGAAAGTCAATGACAATTCTTCTGTACTTATACCTATCGAATTCAGGTATTTTGTACTTAGAATTGAAATCAACCCATCTTCACCATCGTAGCTAATTGGTAGTTTTTTATTTGGCATTCAATTAATGCTAAATTTTGCACATTTTTACGTGTTTTTCATATTCAAATAAGCCATATATATATTTTTGATACATTAATGTCTGGATTCTCTTAACGACCTCGGGATCAGAGCCCCAGGCAAAATCACACAAACACAAGAGCTTGGCTCCGGCTGGGAATCGAACCCTGGTCAGCAAGCTTTTATAGACAGTGATTGAGCCACTTGGCCATGAAGATAGATAAAAGTCAATGACAATTCTTCTGTACCTATACTTGTCGAATTCAGGTATTTTGTATTTGGAATTGAAATCAACCCATCTTCACCCTCGTAGGTAATTGGTAGTTTGTGACTTGGCATTCAATTAATTATAAATTTTGCACATTTTAACGTGTTTTTCATATTCAAATAAGCTATATATATTTTTGATACATTAATGTCTGGATTCTCTTAACGACCTCGGGATCAGAGCCCCAGGCGAAATCACACAAATACAAGAGCTTGGCTCCGGCCGGGAATCGAACCCTGGTTGGCAAGCTTGTATGGACAGTGACTAAGCCACTTGGACACGAAGTAAGATAAAAGTCAATGATCATTCTTCTGTACTTATACCTGTCGCATTCAGTTATTTTGTACTTAGAATTGAAATCAACCCATCTTCACCATCGTAGCTAATTGGTAATTTGTTACTTGGCATTCAATTAATGATAAATTTTGTACATTTCTACGTGTTTTTTCATATTCAAATAAGCCATATATATTTTTGATACATTAATGTCTGGATTCTCTTCACAACCTCGGGATCAGAGCCCCAGGTGAAATCACACAAAGACAAGAGCTTGGCTCCGGCCGGGAATCTAACCCTGGTCGGCAAGCTTGTATTGTCAGTGACTAAGCCACTTGGCCACGAAGAAAGATAAAAGTCAATGACAATTCTTCTGTACTTATACCTGTCGATTTCAGGTATTTTGTACTTAGAATTGAAATCAAACCATCTACCCCCTCGTAGGTAATTGGTAGTTTGTTACTTGGCATTCAATTAATGATAAATTTTGCACATTTTAACGTGTTTTTCATATTCAAATAGGCTATATATATTTTTGATACATTAATGTCTTGATTCTCTTAACGACCTCGCGATCAAAGCCCCAGGCGAAATCACACAAAGACAAGAGCTTGGCTCCGGCCGGGAATCGAACCCTGGTCGGCAAGCTTGTATAGACAGTGACTAAGCCACTTGGCCACGGAGAAAGATAAAAGTCAATGACAATTCTTCTGTACTTATACCTGTCGAATTCAGGTATTTTGTATTTAGAATTGAAATCAACCCATCTTCACCATCGTAACTAATTGGTAGTTTGTTACTTGGCATTCAATTAATGATAAATTTTGCACATTTTTACGTGTTTTTCATATTCAAATAAGCCATATATATTTTTGATACATTAATGTCTAGATTCTCTTAACGACCTCGGGATCAGAGCCCCGGGCGAAATCACACAAAGACAAGAGCTGCGCTCCGGCCAGTATCGAACCCTGGTCGGCAAGCTTGTATAGACAGTGAAAAAGCCACTTGGCCACGGAGAAAGATAAAAGTCAATGACAATTCTTCTGTACTTTTACCTGTCGAATTCAGGTATTTTGTACTTAGAATTGAAATCAACCCATATTCACCATCGAAGCTAATTGGTAATTTGTTACTTGGCATTCAATTAATGATAAATTTTGCACATTTCTACGTGTTTTTCATATTCAAATAAGCCATATATATTTTTGATACATTAATGTCTGGATTCTCTTAACAACCTCGGGATCAGAGCCCCAGGCGAAATCACACAAAGACAAGAGCTTGGCTCCGGCCGGGAATCGAACCCTGGTCGGCAAGCTTGTATGGTCAGTGACTAAGCCACTTGGCCACGAAGAAAGATAAAAGTCAATGACAATTCTTCTGTTTTTATACCTGTCGATTTCAGGTATTTTGTACTTAGAATTGAAATCAAACCATCTACCCTCTCGTAGGTAATTGGTAGTTTGTTACTTGGCATTCAATTAATGATAAATTTGGCACATTTTAACGTGTTTTTCATATTCAAATAAGCTATATATATTTTTGATACATTAATGTCTTGATTCTCTTAACGACCTCGCGATCAAAGCCCCAGGCGAAATCACACAAAGACAAGAGCTTGGCTCCGGCCGGGAATCGAACCCTGGTCGGCAAGCTTGTATAGACAGTGACTAAGCCACTTGGCCACGAAGAAAGATGAAAGTCAATGACAATTCTTCTGTACTTATACCTGTCGAATTCAGGTATTTTGTACTTAGAATTGAAATCAACCCATCTTCACTATCGTAGCTAATTGGTAGTTTTTTATTTGGCATTCAATTAATGCTAAATTTTGCACATTTTTACGTGTTTTTCATATTCAAATAAGCCATACATATATTTTTGATACATTAATGTCTGGATTCTCTTAACGACCTCGGGATCAGAGCCCCAGGCAAAATCACACAAACACTAGAGCTTGGCTCCGGCTAGGAATCGAACCCTGGTCAGCAAGCTTTTATAGACAGTGATTAAGCCACTTGGCCATGAAGAAAGATAAAAGTCAATGACAATTCTTCTGTACTTATACTTGTCGAATTCAGGTATTTTGTACTTGGAATTGAAATCAACCCATCTTCACCCTCGTAGGTAATTGGTACTTTGTGACTTGGCATTCAATTAATTATAAATTTTGCACATTTTAACGTGTTTTTCATATTCAAATAAGCTATATATATTTTTGATACATTAATGTCTGGATTCTCTTAACGACCTCGGGATCAGAGCCCCAGGCGAAATCACACAAAGACAAGAGCTTGGCTCCGGCCGGGAATCGAACCCTGGTTGGCAAGCTTGTATGGACAGTGACTAAGCCACTTGGACACGAAGTAAGATAAAAGTCAATGATCATTCTTCTGTACTTATACCTGTCGCATTCAGTTATTTTGTACTTAGAATTGAAATCAACCCATCTTCACCATCGTAGCTAATTGGTAATTTGTTACTTGGCATTCAATTAATGATAAATTTTGTACATTTCTACGTGTTTTTTCATATTCAAATAAGCCATATATATTTTTGATACATTAATGTCTGGATTCTCTTAACAACCTCGGGATCAGAGCCCCAGGTGAAATCACACAAAGACAAGAGCTGCGCTCCGGCCAGGAATCGAACCCTGGTCGGCAAGCTTGTATGGTCAGTGACTAAGCCACTTGGCCACGAAAAAAGATAAAAGTCAATGACAATTCTTCTGTACTTATACCTGTCGATTTCAGGAATTTTGTACTTAGAATTGAAATCAAACCATCTACCCTCTCGTAGGTAATTGGTAGTTTGTTACTTGGCATTCAATTAATGATAAATTTTGCACATTTTAACGTGTTTTTCATATTCAAATAGGCTATATATATTTTTGATACATTAATGTCTTGATTCTCTTAACGACCTCGCGATCAAAGCCCCAGGCGAAATCACACAAAGACAAGAGCTTGGCTCCGGCCGGGAATCGAACCCTGGTCGGCAAGCTTGTATAGACAGTGACTAAGCCACTTGGCCACGGAGAAAGATAAAAGTCAATGACAATTCTTCTGTACTTATACCTGTCGAATTCAGGTATTTTGTATTTAAAATTGAAATCAACCCATCTTCACCATCGTAACTAATTCGTAGTTTGTTACTTGGCATTCAATTAATGATAAATTTTGCACATTTTTACGTGTTTTTCATATTCAAATAAGCCATATATATTTTTGATACATTAATGTCTAGATTCTCTTAACGACCTCGGGATCAGAGCCCCGGGCGAAATCACACAAAGACAAGAGCTGCGCTCCGGCCAGTATCGAACCCTGGTCGGCAAGCTTGTATAGACAGTGAAAAAGCCACTTGGCCACAGAGAAAGATAAAAGTCAATGACAATTCTTCTGTACTTTTACCTGTCGAATTCAGGTATTTTGTACTTAGAATTGAAATCAACCCATATTCACCATCGTAGCTAATTGGTAGTTTGTTACTTGGCATTCAATTAATGATAAATTTTGCACATTTTTACGTGTTTTTCATATTCAAATAAGCCATATATATTTTTGATACATTAATGTCTGGATTCTCTTAACGACCTCGGGATCAGAGCCCTAGGCGAAATCACACAAAGACAAGAGCTTGGCTCCGGCTGGGAATCGAACCCTGGTCGGCAAGCTTGTATAGACAGTGACTAAGCCTTTTGGCCACAAAGAAAGATGAAAGTCAATGATAATTCTTCTGTACTTATACCTGTCGAATTCAGGTATTTTGTACTTAGAATTGAAATTTACCCATATCCATCATCGTAGCTAATTGGTAGTTTGTTACTTGGCATTCAATTAATGATAAATTTTGCACATTTTTACGTGTTATTCATATTCAAACAAGCCATATATATTTTTGATACATTAATGTCTGGATTCTCTTAACGACCTCGGGATCAGAGCCCCAGGCGAAATCACACAAAGACAAGAGCTTGGCATCGGCCGGGAATCGAACCCTGGTCGGCAGGCTTGTATAGACAGTGACTAAGCCACTTGGACACGAAGAAAGAAAAAAGTCAATGACAATTCTTCTCTACTTATACCTGTCGAATTCAGGTATTTTGTACTTAGAATTGAAATCAACCCATCCTCACCATCGTAGCAAATTGGTAGTTTGTTACTTGGCATTCAATTAATGATAATTTTTGCACATTTTTACCTGTTTTTCATATTTAAATAAGCCATATATATTTTTGATACATTAATGTCTGGATTCTCTCAACGACCTCGGGATCAGAGCCCCAGGCGAAATCACACAAAGACAAGAGCTTGGCTCCGGCCGGGAATCGAACCCTGGTCGGCAAGCTTGTATAGACAGTGAAAAAGCCACTTGGCCACGAAGAAAGATAAAAGTCAATGACAATTCTTCTGTACTTATACCTGTCGAATTCAGGTATTTTGTACTTAGAAGTGAAATCAACCCATATTCATCATCGAAGCTAATTGGTAATTTGTTACTTGGCATTCAATTAATGATAAATTTTGCACATTTCTACGTGTTTTTCATATTCAAATAAGCCATATATATTTTTGATACATTAATGTCTGGATTCTCTTAACAACCTCGGGATCAGAGCCCCAGGCGAAATCACACAAAGACAAGAGCTTGGCTCCAGCCGGGAATCGAACCCTGGTCGGCAAGCTTGTATGGTCAGTGACTAAGCCACTTGGCCACGAAGAAAGATAAAAGTAAATGACAATTCTTCTGTACTTATACCTGTCGATTTCAGGTATTTTGTACTTAGAATTGAAATCAAACCATCTACCCCCTCGTAGGTAATTGGTAGTTTGTTACTTGGCATTCAATTAATGATAAATTTGTCACATTTTAACGTGTTTTTCATATTCAAATAAGCTATATATATTTTTGATACATTAATGTCTTGATTCTCTTAACGACCTCGCGATCAAAGCCCCAGGCAAAATCACACAAAGACAAGAGCTTGGCTCCGGCCGGGAATCGAACCCTGGTCGGCAAGCTTGTATAGACAGTGACTAAGCCACTTGGCCACGAAGAAAGATGAAAGTCAATGACAATTCTTCTGTACTTATACCTGTCGAATTCAGGTATTTTGTACTTAGAATTGAAATCAACCCATCTTCACCATCGTAGCTAATTGGTAGTTTTTTACTTGGCATTCAATTAATGCTAAATTTTGCACATTTTTACGTGTTTTTCATATTCAAATAAGCCATATATATATTTTTGATACATTAATGTCTGAATTCTCTTAACGACCTTGGGATCAGAGCCCCAGGCAAAATCACACAAACACAAGAGCTTGGCTCCGGCTGGGAATCGAACCCTGGTCAGCAAGCTTTTATAGACAGTGATTAAGCCACTTGGCCATGAAGAAAGATAAAAGTCAATGACAATTCTTCTGTACTTATACTTGTCGAATTCAGGTATTTTGTACTTGGAATTGAAATCAACCCATCTTCACCCTCGTAGGTAATTGGTAGTTTGTGACTTGGCATTCAATTAATGATAAATTTGGCACATTTTAACGTGTTTTTCATATTCAAATAAGCTATATATATTTTTGATACATTAATGTCTGGATTCTCTTAACGACCTCGGGATCAGAGCCCCAGGCGAAATCACACAAATACAAGAGCTTGGCTCCGGCCGGGAATCGAACCCTGGTCGGCAAGCTTGTATGGACAGTGACTAAGCCACTTGGACACGAAGAAAGATAAAAGTCAATGATCATTCTTCTGTACTTATACCTGTCGCATTCAGTTATTTTGTACTTAGAATTGAAATCAACCCATCTTCACCATCGTAGCTAATTGGTAGTTTGTTACTTGGCATTCAATTAATGATAAATTTTGCACATTTTTACGTGTTTTTTCATATTCAAATAAGCCATATATGTTTTTGATACATTAATGTCTGGATTCTCTTAATGACCTCGGGATCAGAGCCCCAGGCGAAATCACACAAAGACAAGAGCTTGGCTCCGGCCGGGAATCGAACCCTGGTCGGCAAGCTTGTATAGACAGTGACTAAGGCACTTGCCCACGAAGAAAGATAAAAGTCAATGACAATTTTCTGTACTTATACCTGTCGAATTTAGGTATTTTGTACTTAGAATTGAAATCAACCCATATTCACCATCGTAGCTAGAGTAATTGGTAGTTTGTTACTTGGCGTTCAATTAATGATAAATTTTGCAAATTTTTATGTGTTTTTCATATTCAAATAAGCCATATATATTTTTGATACATTAATGTCTGGATTCTCTTAACGACCTCGGGATCAGAGCCCCAGGCGAAATCACACAAAGACAAGAGCTTGGCTCCGGCCGGGAATCGAACCCTGGTCGGCAAGCTTGTATAGACAGTGACTAAGCCACTTGGCCACGAAGAAAGGTAAAAGTCAATGACAATTTTTCTGTACTTATACCTGCCGAATTCAGGTATTTTGTACTTAGAATTGAAATCAACCCATATTCACCATCGTAGCTAATTGGTAGTCTGTTACTTGGCATTCAATTAATGATAAATTTTACACATTTTTTACGTGTTTTTCATATTCAAATAAGCCATATATATTTTTGATACATTAATGTCTGGATTCTCTTAACAACCTCGGGATCAGAGCCCTAGGGGTTGTAGAGATAGGAGAAGAAATACCGTAAACATGACGCCCCCTATGAGCCCAGACCCTGGACCGAGTAACCCAACAGCAGGACAGGGTAATCCCCTTCCTATTGTGACACTTGTAAATGCTCGCTCTGCAATCCTTCCTTTTCAAGTCGGGTTAATGGGTTCTTGCCTTAGAATGTGGAGTCATGGTTTTTATCCGTCGATGCCCATGTAAATGCCAAACAAATCGTTGACCCTTTTTTACAGTTACAAGAAGCTAAAAGTTTTATAGACTTTTCTAAAGGAGATGCGAGTGAGTATTTAAGGGGTGTTTCCTTTCAAGAAGCAGTTACCTGGGATGATTTCAAAGTTAGGCTACGTGCGGTCTATGGGGGTGAAGAAGCCTTGGATGTAGTTTTAACATTGAGAAATACACTTAATCAAGCCACTATGACTCGGCTTAATGTTATTGAGAGAGCAGCTCTCATAGCCGATAGGCTTAATGAATATCAAGATATTCTAGGTAATTCCACTATGGTTACTAGAGATAACATCTCCGTGATAGCTTTTTTACGATTAATGTATTTAACTTGCATGACACTTATGTTGCCTGAAGCTTTAGTGCGGTGTTTTGATAAAAAGTTAACGCCAGCAAGTAGGGAATAGGATGTATATAAACAGGAAAAGAAACACATTTCTTAGTGTCCTGACCTTGATTCCGTTTTAACTCAAGTTTTTGCAAAAAATGAAACAAAGCCACAAAAAGTAAATGTAGTTAATAATAGTCAAGTTGTGGGAATGACGTGTTATAATTGCAAACGTCAAGGTCACTTGATTGCGGACTACAGAACGAAATTCTGTTTGATACATAATAGTTCGACTCATTCGTATAGTCAGTGCTACTCGCGTAAGACACAACAGAATCATAGAAATACACAGTCGATTCCACAGTCAGTTCCATATGGAAATAAAAAGAAAAATCCTCATTTCAATAAGAAGAAACAGCCAAACGTCAATGTAGTTAAGAATCCAAAACAAACGAACAGTTCTTTGAATACCGCTGAGCCTGGGTCGTCAAACCAGACCTCGCAAGGTCAGACTAATTTTCAGAATGTGCAGAGCAAAGCAAATACCACATAATTAACTCCAGTGGGGAAGAGAGTGATGTTGGGTCAAGGTCATTCATGTCAAAATCAGTAGTATTGAATAATCAATTTAATGTTTTATCAGATCATTGTGAGGCAATAGATTTTCCTATGAAACACGCAGCTGAATTAGGTAAATCAGTACATGCTCCCGTAGATTTGCAACGAATTCATACAATAATAAGCCAAAATTAGTCACGACCAACATTATATGCTGTAAATTTAGAACACAGATCATTTACATTATTTTTTTACTCTGGTAGTCCATGTAATATCATGGATTTGAGGACACATCATTTGTTGTTTTCGAACTTTCCAATAGAAAAATCCGGAGTGAGACTCTCGGGTATAGGAAATAATGAATTAAATGTAATAGGAATAACTCATGTTAAGTTCTATGTCGGTAAGCGCACGTTTGCCAATACATTTGTTGTTATACAAAACATTGATATGTATCCAGCTTTAATTACAGGATACCCATCTATGGGCAATCAAAACATCATCTTAGCCCCTGCCAAGCACGGCGTGTATATCAAAGGAAAATTCTATAAGTCTTCTAATACCTTAAAATCAGTTTTGGATAAAAAGGAGATGACAAATGAAACAGTGACGTACGTTGAAGAACCAATAACTTGTCTCACTAATAAACAAATAATATACGCGACCCAACAGAATTCTCGTTCACCCGTAATATAATTTTGCATGCAATCTATCGAGCCAAAAGTACCTTCGAATTTATTAATGTAAGTAGAGAAAACATTACCGGGATCGGAAATATTAATCCTTCCTGACACTTTGAAAACTAACGGATTGTCTGTCACACAAGCTATTTATACAGTACGTTCACATAACAATGTAATATTGAAGTCTGTAATCATTTGAATACCACTTTAGTAATACACAAAAATCAACATATCTTGGATTTAGAAGTTTATAAACATCGTATTCTTACCGTTACTGAAATTAATTACGCTCAATCAGTTGCGGATGAATATCTTTTGCAATCTATTAAAGATAAAATCAATAAAGACATTCAAGACGAAGAAATTCAGCAGAAAAGTTTTGGACTTTTAACGGAATATCATGATGTTTTTTTCCACTACGGATGGATCCTTAGGAAAAACTGTTGTGATCGAGCATCAAATAAGGTTAAAGGACAAACAGAAAATTATCTATATACCCTCGTACAGACTCCCTATGAAATTCCAGAATGAAAAAAATGATGAAGTAGGTAAAATGATAGATGAAGGAGTCATTAGGAAATTGAACAGCCCTTATAATTTTCCATTAATTGTTGTACCGAAAAAAGATCAAACATGGCGTATCTGCGTAGACTTCCGTCCCCTGATCGATTCCCAGTGCCATGTACTGACGATATTTTATCTTTGTTAGGTCAGAATAAATATTTTACCAGTTTGGACTTACTTAAAGGTTTTCATCAAATATCATTAGAAGAAAATAGTATCCCATACACAGCCTTCAGCACGGCCAGGGGACATTATGAATTTTTACGGATGCCTTTTGGTTTACGTTGTTCTCCCATAACATTTACAAGAATGATTAACATAGTGTTTGGAGACTTGCTAGGGGATATATTGCATGCTTATATGGACGACCTTGTAATATTTTCCAACACCTTAGAAGAACATCTACGTAAATCACAACTAGTACTACAGAGACTAAGACAACATAACTGAAGGGTAAAGATTAGTAAGTGTGAATTTTTCAAAACAGAATTAGTCTATTTGGGTTTTATGGTGTCAAGTCAGAGTCTTAAAGTAGTCCATGATAAGGTGTAGGCTATCCATAACTTTCCGATACCTACTACTGTCAAGGGAATACAGCAATTTCTGGGTTGTAGTGGATATTACAGGCGTTTTATATGCAATTATTCAATAATAGCTGCTCCCTTAACTGATCTTACGAAGAAGGGCGTAGATTTCAAATGGTCTGAGCAGCATCAACAGGCGTTTATTACCTTGAAAGATGAACTGTGTAGTTCTCCTATCTTAAAATTTCTTGACTTCGGTAAGGAATTCTTCATTGCAACAGATGCCTCAGACTTAAAAGTAGGAGGGGTATTGCTTCAGCAATATGAAAAACAATTTTTCCTGATAGCATTTTATTCTCGAAAACTGAGAACTTCCGAAAGTAAGTATGCAGTAATAGACAAGGAAGGGCTAGCTATTGTTAATTCACTAGTGCATTTTAAGTTCATAATATACGGTTATCAAGTTAAGGTTCTTACTGATCATAAACCACTAACCGACTTCTTTAAAGGCTTCAAACACAGCCCCAAACTAACTCGGTGGCATTTGATCATTCAAGACTTTGGCGTGAGAATCGGGTATTTACCTGGGAAAGCAGATATCATTGCTGATGCATTATCACGCAACCCCGTGTCATCTTGTACGGAATTAATAGATATATCAACATCCTTGCTTATTGTTAAAACGATATCTGAACAAGAAGATTTGGGCTGGAGTCCTGAATTATTAAAGACTGACCAAAGATAAGATCAGAAATTAGAAAAAAATTATAAATGCTTTGAAAGGTAATCATAAAGAAAACTAATATATAACGTATAAGCAGCAGAATTATACAATCAAAGACAATATTCTGTGTAGGAACGTGACAAGGAAAACCCGCAATACACCACATGTAACTAACGACCAGGTAGTAGTACCAATCTCACTTATTTCCACTGTCCTGAATTGGTTGCATGCAAATCCATTGCATGGACACACGGGGTTCTCATTAATGTCACAAAAAGCCAAATCATTGTTTTATTGGCATACGATGCTTACAGATATAAAAAAACACATAGCTAATTATCGCACATGTCAGGAAAACAAAGGGCATACGAAAACACCTGTCAGCCTAGGGGCTTATCCCGTGCCCAATCAACCCTTCAAAAGTATACTTTTAGATTTATCAACAGGATTTTACGAGTCAGACAGAGGAAATAAGCACCTCTTAGTAATTGTAGACACTTTAACTCGATATACAGAACTAATAGTTCTTAAAACTAAAACTGCTATTAAATGCGCTAGGAAGTTTTACGAGTGTTATATTTGTAAGCATGGAATTCCACACATGATAATCTCAGACTCGGGTGGAGAATTTAATAATCACTTTCTTACCTCATTGTGTGAATTTCTTGGCATAAAGAAAATAAATACTATGATATATCACCCAGAGTCGAATGGGCTAGTGGAAAGAGCAAATAGGAAGGTTTTAAATATATCAAGAGTAACCATAGGGGGATCAGACCTCAACTGGGATATTGCAATACCTGCGGTACTGAGTACTCTGAATCATTCATATCATATATCAATTAAAATGTCACCGCACGAAGCATTGTATGGTACCCCAGTTAGAACACCTTTCTATGTATTAACGCCTACAACTAATCTATCAAATCCTTTAAAAGAATATATAAATGCAAGCAAAAGTCGTTTTGATATCCTTCAAAAGAATTTAGAAGAATCACAAATCATAATGAAAAGGAATCATGATAAAATAGCGAAGCCAACTAAAACATATACCGTGGGTGATAATGTATACATAGGGGTAAATGTATGTAAAGAACTCAACTATAAACTAACACCTAAGTTTGAAGGCCCATTTAACCTTTTGGAAACATTAACGGCCAATAGGTTTAGAGTTCAAAACGTATCCCAACCCACTGATGAGAGAATCGTACCATTGGCTCACATAAGAAATTAAAATAATAGGGAAAGAAGTGAGGGAAATATTTTTATTTTTTTTTCATTACATTATGTCTAAAGTTTTTCTTCTTAATAAAGGAGTAATTACATATATTTTTCTCATTACAGGTTTCCAAGATGAAGTTTTTGTTGTTGGGAGTGATATTGTTCGCTCAGACATTTTTCTCGTGTGGGATGAGATCTAAAACTAAAAGTATAGATTTTAAATATGGCACTATAGTTGAAAGACAAGAAGACGTTTTTATTACACCAAGTAACGTAGTTGTTGAAGTGCGTGTGCAAGCACTTTTTCTCCCTGAGAATGACGTCACTAGCTTAAAAAGCGCCATTTCAAGGTTTGCTGTCTCATTAAATGAAATGCATAGAAGACATTTTCCTTTTAATACAGAGAGTTCACTTACATCGACACTAAAAGTTGCAGAGATGCTATCTGACAACTTGCAAAATAAGACTTACGAGGCAGAATCTTTGGCTCATGACCTTTTGATGTAGACTGTAGGACACGATAATCTTGAGAAACGTAACCAGTTTATTTTTGCTGCACTAAACAATCGTCTTAGGATTAGTAATCAAAATAAGAAAATTGAGTTCTTGACTCATGAACATGAATTGATTATGTCAGAACTAGGGAATCAGCTAGCTTTAATCAATCAAATTTTGAGTTTAGTACATGAACATTCTAGTAATTTCAATCAGATTATGGAAGTAGAGGATTTGTTGGCAACGTTAATGTATTATGATTCAAAAATAGATCACATACATAACAGAATTGCACATTTCATTGAGAAATCAAAAGATTACGTGAAAGCTATCACGTTAGCGACTAAAGGTGTACTGTCACCCCATTTGTTGCCAATAGGAGAACGGACGGGAGAAATTAGGCTACATTCCTTTGTTAGACGCACGTTGGTTAGAATTTTATTACAGCCTGATTACAGTAAGCGTTGAAAATTACAGGATTATGATTACAATTCCCTTTGACTCTTCCGATGCCTGGCAATCTTACAGGATATCACCATTTCTGACTTTCATGACGAATCACTCAAATCCAGTAATATCCAGTTTGACAGGACACGTTTTGATTTCCCCAGACAAGGAAACATATACGGTCATTAAGGACTTAAATAAATTAAATCACTGTTCAGACGCAATGGATAAAAAAAATATGTACAGCTGACTCATTTGAATTCCATAAAAACTTAATGGATTCATGCGAGTTAGGTATAGTGCTAGAAGGTGCTCTCTGCCATACAAATGAAAATTGTCTTGATAGGCTTTATCCCTTTGACAATAATAACTTCAATTGCAGACTGAACAACGGCTCGTGGATACGATACGACAAGGCCGGCTTCAATGTATCATGCCCGGACGGATCCACGTCCTATTCCCAAATCTTCGTTGCAGAGATGGTTGTATCGGGACGTCCCCAAATTACGT
>NC_090733.1:8580154-8585154 GCF_036898095.1 Palaemon carinicauda | reverse complement strand
CTAAGGAATATATTGATTACCTACAGCAAACCCTATTAAGACTTTTTTTGCCAGAAGACGTTCCAAAACTTTACGTAATATGGGAGTTATGGAAACTGGGCGGTAATCAGTTGGACTTCAGTTACCATAAACACATTTATATAGATAAAAAACATTACCAATTCTCAAACAAGTGCTAAACGATCCTATTCTTGCTAACTTTCGCAAAAAAAAAAAAAAAAAAAAAAAAGGATAAGTTTAGAGCTAAGAAATCTGTAATCTTTATAAACAACAAAGGAATAATACCATTTGGTCTACACATCCATAAGAATCAAGGCCCATCAACAGAGCTTTAATTTCACGAGATCAGAAAGCTAAACTAGTTAGTTTAGCCTTAGGAAAACAGGAATGAGGAAGTTCTGTTTACGGTCAAACATATCAGCCCAAAGGATTGCCTTTTCCTTTGGACAGTGAGTGACTGAGCCATCTGATTCAAGTAAATGAGGAACTGTTGCATCTACACCAAAGAGTATAGGTGCAAGAGTAGACGACCATTTATATTCCTGAGTTGTACCAGAAACAGTTTCTTTTATGGTTGAATAGCATTCCTTTCAGTTGAGGCATAAATTCTGTGAGCAAAAGCTCTAAGCTGAGTATAGTTATTCCAGGTCAAATCTGATCTTTTACCCTTCCAAAGATGATAAGCCTCCTGCTTCTCCAAATAAGCACGTCTACAATCATCAATGACCAAGATTTGTCCTTCACTTGGTACCTTAGCACACAAGAGGGGATACCCCTATCAATTATGTTGACTAGATTCTCATTCAAAGGGACAACAGGATCAACACTATTCTATAATTTTGACTAATTCAAGCCCAAAAGACCATGCAAAATCTGATTACGGTCTGCTTGAGATTTCATGTAAATTTTACACGAGTATGATATATCAGGGACAGGCTACTCAGTCTTAACTACTAATGAAAACAAGGCACTATCAGATGTCCCACCTGGAGAACCAACCTTACTTGTTATAACACCAGGGATGTCTGTGTATATGAGGTCCAAACAATTACCAGACCTATGAGTAGCTTCACTTATTATTGGCCCACAGCCTGATTCAGAGGCAAAGACTAAAGTTCTTAAGTCATGGGGGATCGGTAGGAGAAACAGAAATTAAACAATCCCTATTATGAGCATTGGAATTGCCAACAAAGACAAAAGAAGTCTTTCTATCATCTTCTTGTATCTTAGCCATAAAGGTAAGAAGACAATCGAGGATAGAATCATCCATGTCTGGATTCCAGTAGATCGAACAAAAATAATTTTTTTTACGCCTGCCTCAAACTTTTATTACTTGAATCTCATGATATCCACATTCATAGCAGGACTTATGGGAAGCAGGGTACTCAGTCCTGACATACACCGCCATTTCCTCTTCCCTAGAAATAGGATCACGTTTTCAACATTATTGGCTTCTCAAAACCAGCTATAAGGAGCACAGATGATGCCTTTAAGGAGCACAGATGATGCCTTATATTAGAAACCAAAGTTTCTGAGCACAAAAGAATATCATATTGTTTGGACGCAAGTGTAAGGGCTTGAGTATTTCCATGAAGACCATGAATATTGCAATACAGTAGACGACATTGAGGAAATCTAGGACGTACTGGTCCCGGATTTCTCTCAATGACTCCAGACAGCATAAGAATTAATAGAAATAAAAAGGATACATCATACTTAAAAAACTAGATTAACATGAATTATACGAAAAACAATATGTACAGAAATATAAATAAAGTGATTGATCATACCTGTAGACTATAAAAAAAATCGGAAATGAAGGAGCCGATATACCATGCAAGGCTAATTACCCTCCGGAATAGACACCTCAACTGAAGGGAGAACAGTAAGGATGGTTTTGAGAAGAAAAAGAATCAGACGAGGAAAAGGAAACAAATTGATACACCACCAGGCATATATGGGCCTTCCATTAAACCTGCCCAACATACCATTTAAAAAAAAAAGAAAAAAAAAAAAAAAAAAAAAAAAAAAAAAAAAAAACACACAAGAGGGAGAGAAAAAAATATAGAATAGTGTGCCAGAGGTGTACCCTAGAACAAGAGAACTCCAACCCAAGACATTGGAAGACCATGGTAGAGGATATTCCACTACCATAGACAAGAGAAAATTGGTTTAATTTTGGAGTGTCCTCCTAGAAGAGCTGCTTACCACAGCTATAGAGTCTCTTTTACCCTTACCAAAAGGAAAGTACTGTGTACAATTACAGTGAAGAAGTGTTTGGTAATAATATTGTTGTCAGGGTGTACGAGAAAGGTGAGAATCTATAAAGAATAAGTCAGACTATTCAGTGTATGTATAGGCAAAGGAAAAATAATCCCCAACCTGAGAGAGGAATCCTATGCATTACTGTCTGGCCAGTCAAAGGATCCAATAACTCCCCAGCGGTAGTATCTCAACGGGTGGGTGATCCCCTGGCCAACTTACTGCCTATATATATATATATATATATATATATATATATATATATATATATATATATATATATTTATATATATATATATATATATATATATATATATATACTATATATATATATATATATATATATATATATATATATATATATAATATATATATATATATATAATATACCGTATTTCCCGTATCATGAGACGCACTTTTTTCCAGAAAAATTACCCCAAAAATCACCCTGAGTCTTAACACTAGGAAAAAAATTGTATAGGAAAGTTTGACAACCCTCAAACACCCAACTGATCACTTACAAATACTCACTCAACAGACATGAAATATAAACCATCAATTATCATTCATATGTAATAAAAAAAAAAATATTTTCATATTATGCTTCGTTTATTATAGTGCAATAGCATGTTATTTGGTTTTGGTAATCAGCTGATAACTCGCTAACTTCCTTCTAAAAGCAAACAACTGTGTAGTGGTCTTCTAGCAGACGACACTATTACAGTAGATATTAGTTGTTTATGCAGTATATATCTATTTTCTCATTTTTTTTTATATTTTTTAATAAAGCAATATTTTAATAATGACTTTTTGGCCTGAGTTCCGAAATAATACAAACAAACAGTTGCTGAATACGACCTTGAAAAAAAAATTCACAGTTAGTTGAGTGCAGTGTTACCAAGTTAGCAGAAAACTAGAGCTAGAGTCACATACAGTAGCAAAAGTAGTCCACCTAGGGGAATTTCTAGACTTCTTTGATCACTAATTAGGTTGTGAGAAAATATGTAGGCTATATGAAAAATTTGGAAAATATTACTGGAATTTTACTTCTTTACCAAAATTTTATTAACAATTGGCAACACTGCTTTTATGCAAACAACACTTGGAACACTAAACAAATAGTTGTTGAGGCAACTACGACTGATTTCAGTGGTTTCTTTTATTAATATGTAAATAAATTGGGATAACTGCTGTTCAACTAAGTAATATTAACTTGAGCATTTGCCAATATACCTAAAATACGAAAATTTACTGTGCCTCACAAAATCTCACTAGAGTTTAGGACTAGGAATTGCTGCTAGGAATTGTAAAATCTCTTTTTTTTTCCAAAAAATTCTTTGCTAATTTAAGGGTGCGTCTTACCACTTGTAGCGTCTTATCACACGGGAAATACGGTATATATGTATATATATATATATATATATATATATATATATATATATATATATATATATATATATATATATATATATATATATATATATATATATATATATATATATATATGGCTTTTATTGCTAAATACATTATTTCTCTTATATCACTACACAGTATACCCTTCTATCCTGACGCTCGAAGAAATCGTTTCGATACAAAGATGTGGTGTTCATAAAACTTGAAATTTTTATTAATGCAAAGAGAGAGAGAGAGAGAGAGAGAGAGAGAGAGAGAGAGAGAGAGAGAGAGAGAGAGAGAGAGAGAGAGAGAGAGAGAGAGAGAGAGAGAGAGATAAATTACTGAATTTACTGTATTTTCCATTTATATGCAAACGTTTAAAAACCATATATTCAACGTTTAATTAGCATGGTAATGATGTCTGGTAATCATGGCTATTTTTCACTCGAATGCAAATCAAATACCGTAATTATATTCAAAATAATTTTGGGGTTTCTCATTTTTCTTGAATTATATCAGGAACTGGGTCCATTTTAATCTTGGAATAGATAAATGAACTCAACTAAAGTATGGTACTAGTTCAAAATCATATTCTATAAAATAATCGCTAGGTTTTGAATCTTTGGGCAGGCAGTAATTAGTAGGAGATAATTCTCAAAACAGTTAAATTACCACAAATACACAATAATTCTCAAAGTGATTTTACCTTAAAAGTTAAATTTTAGATTAGAAACTAAAGTATCCGGATGTTTTTCATTCAAATTGCAAATGAAAAAGAATAAAATCACGCTAATGGGAAAACATCTAGAACCGATTGAAATATTTCATGCCGAAATATTGAAAGTATTAGCGGTAAGCTCTAAGTTGTTAAATGTTCGTTCTTAGTATTTGGCATGATAAGCATTGAGGAGTGTTATTTTTTATTTTTTTATTAGTTCGAAATGAAGTTTATCAACCAGAGTTGTTATTCTAATTGTTTATAGTTATAGATTAGATGCAATAACTAATTGGCCTACTTTCTTAAGGATATTGTTTTAGTAAGGAATTTCCAAATAATCATTCGGTAGTATCTACTGAAATGGTCAATGATAATACATTTTACAGGAAATTTTTATTTTTATTTTTCATAAGTGCTGGTTACTTTTTTTTTTTCTTTTTTTTTTTTTCTTTTTTTTTTTAGATATCATGCTTATGTAAAGGTTCTTCCGATTTTCGAATTTATGATTTCTTTGTGCTTTTCTTCACAAGACGTATTATTATTATTATTATTATTATTATTATTATTTTTTTTTTTTTTTTTTACAAAAAATCAGGCAACTATTTTAGATTTCTATGTTAGTCCA
>NC_090733.1:8537654-8560154 GCF_036898095.1 Palaemon carinicauda | reverse complement strand
GTCGAATGGGCTCGTTGATGCTTCTTCAGATTCTACAACATATAACAGACAGGGTGAAGAATTCCAACCTTACCTTCTTGCAATAGAATAAGAAAACCCATTCAAGTAAACTAAATAAAATTTAAAACTCAATTTCACTGCGTCTAAAGAAATGTTCATATACATAAATTTATGAATACCAACACTCAACCCACCAAGCCGCTAAGTCTTTTTATTGCAATCTGCCACAGTTTGGTGGTCAACATTACACTCTCCGGCTTCAGTTCACTTTGCTGAGCAGTCACTATAGTGATGGTTATCATAGATGTAATCAGTATCATCATGATCTTCATAAACAAGAAGAATATTTACTTTAAGGGCAGGGCCATTATTGGTCTTTTATTTTTCATCAGCTGTCCATTCCAAAAATCATTGTACTTCCTGGGTCGTTATCAACAAGCTATTAAGTACTCGCCCTACAAACAGCACTGTCCAGGCCAAAACTAAAACATGAAAGCAGGAATTACAGCTGTTTTAATGAATAAACACTTCTACAATGGTTGAAATAAAAAGACATATAATCTGGCATTAGAAACACTGCCCCTGGGATGAGTAAAAAAAAAAAAAAAAACTTGAAAGGGTGATTAGTGGTCCTTTGCTTGTTGTGACCTGACCTCCAGGTAAAAACGACATCTCCCTAGCCCTCAACCTCACCTACTGGGACACCTGCATCCGATAGGCTCACCATGGTTGAGAAGAGGAGCATGAAGAAGAGGGGAACTATAGCCAGAAAGGGGACTCCAATTCATTGTATAAACGCTGAATTAGTTCAAGTTAGCGATGGTCATCCATGGCACAAAAACAACAATCCCCCATTTGTTTACACCAAGGATTGAGCTGGTGGTACTAACTCTGCCACGTTGGGGGCGAGAATTATGTCCAGTATTTCTCTCTGTTTTAGCATGATTGATTGCTGGCAGAGATTGTCGTGCATCCCAATAATCGTCTTGATTTTATGTGGATCCAATACCATTACCAGGGCAATGATTACCTTAGGGACTTGGACTTGCAGGAGCTCAAGATACTCACTGGTATTCTAATCATATCAGCTATCAGGTTGGGTGATTATATGACCACATGTGACATGTAGAGCCTCCCAGATGGTAATCCTTTTTATTAGTGTACAATGAGAGAGCATCGTTTTGCTCTGTTGATAAGGATTCTGCATTTCAATGATAAGGCCATACATGTAGAGAGGATGAGGAAGGGACATATTGCTCCAATTAAAAAAGACTTTAACCACACATTGGCTAATGGTCTAAGGCAAGCGTTCTTAACCGGGGGTGCTCGGTGTGCGAACTTGGTTCCTATGTGGTGTGAGGATAGCTGTGAAATGAGGAAAGAAATTCCTAATATGAAAGTCACTCACTACTCTCTTCATCGACACGCTCTTGCAGCGAAGACATTGTCTCCATATCTGAAAAATCTTTGTGTTAAGGCTGGGAACTTGATTCGCAGCCGGGCTTTGATCCTCGATTGTTTCAGTCACTTTGTGAGGAAGTAGGCCAGGAACACACTGTGCTTTTGTACCATACTGAAGTGAGGTGGCTGTCACGTGGTCGTGTGCTATCTCGTGTGTTTGAACTAAGAGGAGAGATTCACCATTTTCTCCATGAACGGGTACAAGAACTGGCCATACATTTCATTGACCCTAGTTTTGTTCAGATGCTTGCCTACTTGAATGATGTGTTTTAAGCACTCAATGAATTCATTCTCTCTCTGCAGGGAAGGGGACTTGATATTGTGACTGCAAGCGAGAAATTGGCTGCATTATAAAAAAAGTAGTTTTGTGGATAAAGCATGTGAAAATGGGGAACTTGTTAAATTTCCCCTGCCTGGAAGAGACACTCTAGGAAAATTCTACCCGGCCTACAAACTTTGTTGAAAAAATTGTTGAACATATGCAGATGCTGTGTACTTCCTTTGATGGTTACTTCTCATGTGGAGAGTTACAAGCCAGTAATAACTGGATCTTGAACCCTTTCATGCAGAATTAGGATGATGTTAATGATGGTGGCAGCATCAAGGAAGATCTCATCGACAGGAGACACAATTGTGGAATCCAAATGGAGTTCACCAATAGTCAGCTGGACAACTTCCGGGCTTCTCAGCTGGAAGCATACCCTGCACTAGCAACGGAAGCACTCGGAGTGCTGGTACCTTTTGCGACTAATTACTTGTGTCAGCAAGGATTTTCTTGTCTACTTCACATCAAAACGAAAAGCAGAAATCGGCTGAATTCTGAACATGACATGCGAGTAGCACTCAGTACTAGGACACCAAGATTTAATGCCATTAGGGAGAAAAAACAGCAACAACGAAGTCACTAGGTTTACAGTGCCTTACAGGCAAAATATAATGTAATTTTGAACCGAATAAAAAATAAAATATTTTTGTTGATACATAATTATAATTTTTTCTCTTGAAAGAACTTTAAGCTGTATGAATGAATATTGAATAAAAAAAAGTTTTATTATTACATCAAATTTGTATTTTAAACTTTTTCCTATATTCAGAATCCAAGGGGTGCAAGAACTGACTGCTGATTTGGAAAGGGTGCGAACACTCAAAAAGGTTAAGAACCACTGGTCTAAGAAATTACTACCCAGGGCCCCATCTAACTGTTGACAAACAATCAACATAATTCAGGGTTCACTATCTGTTAAAGATGATAATTCCTAATGAGCCGGGAAACTAAGTACACATAATTACATTTTTTTTTATAATTAGTTAACAATTAACTTGTATTTTATAACTGTTTCCTTGTATTGTTTCTATATATAATTATGATTGATATTTGTATTAGTTATAATTTTAACTTCATATATATATATATATATATATATATATATATATATATATATATATATATATATATATATATATATATATATATATATATATATATATATATATACATATATATATATATATATATATATATATATATATATATATATATATATATATATATATATATATATACAGTATATGTATATATTTATCCATATATATATATATATATATATATATATATATATATATATATATATATATATATATATATATATATATATATATATATATATATATATATATACAGTATATGTATATATTTATCCATATATATATATATATATATATATATATATATATATATACATATATATATATATATATATATATATATATATATATATATATATATATATATATATATATATACATATATATGTGTGTGTATATATATATATATATATATATATATATATATATATATATATATACTTACATATATATATATATATATATATATATATATATATATATATATATATATATATACATATACATAATCATTTATTTATTTTTCTTTTAACCAAAGTCTGAAGAGACTGATGGTTTATAGTATGAGGTTCCAGATTATATCAAACTACTTAAAAAAGGCATCACTTTCCTCACTATATGTGTTGTTACAAGTGGTACCCTTTGCTAAAGTCCTGCATCTGTATCGGCTCCTACCTTCTCAAGATTCCTTTTAATGACTTAGATATGGGCCCTATTACTACTTTTTTCCTGCATATAACATAGCCTTCCCAGTAACCAAAGCTTGAGAGTCATTAGGTAAAATATTATGCTTTTGTATTTGATTTTCTATTCAAAATCAACCTGAGCTACCTCTCCAAATGACAAAAAACACCAAGGGCTGGAGATTTGGTCATTTGGAATCCCACAAAAATTCATGGTTCAAACTTCATAGATATTTTGGGGTTTGTGGTCGTTGGACAGTCACACATGCTGGTATGGGTGACTACCATAGGAAACATCGAATTCACATACCACGTGCAATTGCAATTTCCCATGTTAAGTCACTGGGACTTTTTTCGAAAAATACTTAAAATTTATTAGCGGAAAATTCCAATGAGAGATTTCGCTTGAACTCCTTGAAATTACAGGCTTACCCCTCAGCCACCGTGTAGTATAGGCCCTCTATCAGATAAAAATCAAACTCAAGTGCCACGTGGGCCAGTGTGGGCATGTTTACGAACGGAAATTGCGTCATCGGACCACTGGCGATCACTTTGCACCAGAACAGTGCAACCCGGTGGGATCAAACCATGGCAGCTGGCCAGTGGACAAGACAGGCGTCCAGCACTCACCACTAAGTATTGCGCATGCAAATGCACATTTAGCTGTGGGGGTCCTTATATAAGGGTACAATTTACTAGGTTTACCAAGATTTGGGGTCAAAGCCCATTTTTTCGAAAATAGGTCGTAAGATTTTTTTTTTTACTTCCAATAGGAGTAAGACTTACTATCGTCTATTACGTGCTATAGGTCGCATCTCTGGGATAAATCTTTTGCACGTGCCACCTACACGTCTTTCATCACCCGTACTCACAGTAATCGCAACACGGGCAAATTGAGAAACTAGTGGCAGCCGAACAGTGCAACCCAGGAGCACAAAACTAGTGTAGTCGGTGAGGGGACACAACAGGCTTCTCACACCCAATACCAGGTGGCGCAAATGAGCGTGCACGGGCACCCATGCGGTTCCTATATTGATTTATGCATTGAGGAGATAATCCAAACTTGTGGACCTCTAGCACCCTACGGATAGTAATGGGACCCAATGCCTATGTGGGGTATGCACACATGCTGGGGGAAGGGGGGAGGGAACTTGAACCCAGGGGTCTTTCATTCTGGAGAGTCGTGGGGGTAAGTTGAAATTTGCAATATATTTGTACTGTTGTAAAAATGGCCCACTTTGCACATGCCCTGTTCGAGAATGAGTAGTCTAGTATTAACCACCACTCATGTGATTATAGCATGTAACAGGCTATTTCAAATGGTACACACGGCTTGTCACTACCTCGTACATGATGTGTTCTACACGGGGCCAGGTGGTCACGTGACCTCCCAGATTTAGGCTTTCCGGACCCTCTGTGGACAATATACGTCCCATTTCCAGGTGAATGCTTCATGCCAGGATGACCAAACTTTTACCATTCAGCTCCAAAAGACACGGGCTCTCCATCTGTGACACATTTATTCATATCACTTTTAAGAGTCACGGCTTCAAATCTAAACAAACCCCAAAAACACAATGCATTGGCTATTAGGCTATGCCGCGTGCTGAATGTACATAACGTATGCATCCATATTAACAGAGACCCATGCACTGCAGACCAGTGAAATAGGTAACGTTGTGTTTCACGAGATACAGGCTCTACACCTCTCATTATTCACTACTCTTGCAAAGGTGGTATTACCCTGATTTATACTAATTACTTTCGATTTCATTTCTTTTTCATCTTGTCACAGTGAGTTTGTGAAGAGAAAATGCAATTTTTGCGATTTTCGGGATGCTTATTTGTGCATACCACAAACCTACCAGGTATAATGTGGGGCGGCCGAATTAGAGGCAAAATGACCAAATTATGCGATATGTGACATATCTCACCACAATTAGCCAAGAAATTTAATCTCAACCTTCGGTCTGCAGCGTTCCCTAAAATGTGCCCCCGCAAGTTTAATTCGTAAGTCATGGTAATTTTCAATTCTTTCTCTCGCCTTATCTTCCACTTTTTGGTCAATATGGTTTTATTACCCTATCCCTTATTGTACTGTAGTCCTGGAGTAGTTTAGCATGATCATATTCTACCACAGCTGAAGGTTGACATTCGTACCATTTATTAATGTATTGTATTTTACTTTTTTAACAGAAACTCCAGCAGAGTTTTACTCATCGTATCATGTTTTTTCTCATATTGATTCTAAACAAGTGCTGAACATTCACTGGTGAATGTGGTTAATGGTTTCTTTTTCCATACATATACTCGAATTCAACGAGATGTTATTGCAGTGTGTTGCTTGTTGAATATATCGTGGTATTTACTCTCGATTTTGTGCTGCTATTATCATCAGTTTACTTCTTAAGTTCTCCTTTCTATAGCAAAGGCCATGTTTCCTCAGTGGTCAATTCTTCAGTTTGTCTAACTACTTACCCATATGTAAATATATATATATATATATATATATATATATATATATATATATATATATATATATATATATATATATATATATATATATATATATATATATATATATACATATATATATATATATATATATATATATATATATATATATATATATATATATATATATATATATATATGTATATATATATATACATATATATATATATATATATATATATATATATATATATATATATATATATATATATATATATATATATATATATACATATATACACACACACACATATATATATATATATATATATATATATGTATATATACATATATATATATATATATATATATATATATATATATATATATATATATATATATGTATATATATATATATATATATATATATATATATATATATATATATATATATATATATATATATTTATATATATATATATATATATATATATATATATATATATATATATATATATATATGTATATACATATATATATATATATATATATGTATATATATATATATATATATATATATATATATATATATATATATATATATATATACATATATATATATATATATATATATATATATATATATATATATATATATATATATATATATATATATATATATATATATATATATATATATATATATATATATATATATATATATATATGAGAGAGAGAGAGAGAGAGAGAGAGAGAGAGAGAGAGAGAGAGAGAGAGAGAGAGAGAGAGAGAGAGAGAGAGAGAGAGAGAGAGAGAGAGACCTATTTACATAACTAGGAGTGGCTTTTTTTAACAGTGACCTGGTGAAAGAGTTCTCTCACATGTTTTCTTTCCTTTTTCAAAGTAAGTATTGTTAAGAGCATTAGTTATGTGAGTATTGTTCGTTTCCTCGCTCTTTGTAATTTGTGAAAGATCTTAAATTCAAACGGTGGATTATGAAATGTTGTGCTTTGTTTATGAAAAAAAATAAACTTTACGAATACGTTTTGTTTAGTGTTGTTTGATATACTACTTCTATTCTAAAAATAAAAAATCAACTTAAAGTAGCTAATTTTATTTACTTGAAAAAATAGGATTAGATATCCTTCCTTATTTTAGTATGACATCATATTTTCATGTCAGTTACACAGGAAAAAATATTTCTGAGACGCAATGTGTGCTGCATAAATCATTATCAGTTGCTCTAACTAAATGACGTCAGAACCTCATGCTTAATTAAATGCGTCATGTGCATTTAAAGCTACGTAACCCCTCAGTCATATAAAATAGATGTGCTCTATATATCGTTTTGAAGAAATCATTTAATTGAAGAGGAATGAAAAATATAACTTTCACTCCAACACTAACTTTTTTCTTGCCTCTTCATAGCCATGGGCATATTTTCATATATAACTACGAAGTGACATTACGTCATATAGTCGGTTTAAGCTTCGTTGTTTTTTTGTTTTTTTTGTTTTTTTTTAGAATGCTGCCAGGATTTAATTGAATGCAAATAGTAATTAAGACTTTATAGAAAAATCTAACTTCAGGTTTGTCTGCTGGAGAGCGTAAAAGGCCGATTTTCTATGATGACCTGCTCGTGACTGATGGCGTCATGAAGTTAGTTGCTACCCCGTAAATATCCTTCCAATGTTTTCCGAATACGGCTCTCTCTGATTTTGTTTTTTTTATTTCCATCCATAAAATACTCTCTCTCTCTTATATTTCATTACAACTGCCATATCCCTTTTCATTTCCTGATTTTTACTACCCTTCAGCTGAATGATATATGAAGTACTATATTTAATTACAATGCAATTTTTTTGTTAATAACTTTAATTTCCTTGTACTGAAAATATACTCTAGACAAAGCAATTATTCAGTTGTTTATGAGACTGGTAATATGCTTAAAGGTATATTGTGCAGAGAAAAACACTATTAACTTCTTCAAAAATAAAATGCTAAACTGCAAAACTATTTGTGCATATGATGTAAAATAGCTTATAAAGGTCAACAACATTAGAAAAGCCTTCCACAACTATTTATCGAACCAATAATTCCAAAGACAAAAGTGATAGACAAAAATCAAAACTATACTTACATGTTCTAAAAAAAAGTTTGCAGAGACTAGCATTAGAAGAGGAATCTTCTATGGGGCACGCTACCCCATACCTTAAGTAGTGGCTAAGATCCCCTGGACATGAGTTCTTAAAAAGACTGAAGTAGGGTACCAACTAAAGAAAGAGTGCAACATAATAAACCATCCAATGTTCAGGGTAGACATCAAGCTGTTCCGGAGAAAAGTCTGAGGAAATAGACATGATAGTCTAGAGCAGCGGTTCCCAAATACTTTTGTTCATTACCCCACTTATTACAAAATTTTGGCTAGCAGAATTCTTTTTACCGCCGCTCCATATATATAATTTTTAACATGGTTACTGTAAAACAAACTATTAATTGGTTGAACACACTTTTATTAAATTATTATTAAAACAAATGTATGGAGCAGTACTATTATGCATACATATAATAAGGTTGAAAATAAATAGAGAGAATATATATTTGAAATAATGCTCATCAGAGTGAAAATGTCTAATAAATAGATAAATACTTCTACTGAAAATAAATAGAATAATTTCATGTAAATAATCATACCAGTTGAAAATAAGTGGGAAAAAATGTATATATGTACTTAAATTTTTTTTCAGCAGTGTGAAAAATTACAACTTTGAAATCATTTCAGTAATGCGAGGAGGTAGTTTTGTAAGGGCACATCTGATATCATTTTTTGGGTTCAGTCTATTTCTCTTCTTGCTTCGGATGGTCAAAAGAGCTGGAAAGCCAGTCCTACACATGCAAGTCGAATCATATGGTAAAAGCATTTTTTTCTGTTTCTAAACGTGCCAGACGGAAGTCTTTGTTACTGATAATCCAAAATGAAGATAATTTCATGGAGTTAAATTCCATTTTTATTAGATTGCTTGCTTTTATTTCAAGTATTTCTTTTGCAAGTTCATTTGGTTTGCCTGGCGGATGTTCAGTGTTACGTTTGAATGGATTCTGAATAGAAGCATGGTTAATTTCAGTGAAATATTCTTCTATCCTCAGACACTAGCTATTTAAACGTGCACTCATTATATTCGACATATCACTCAAGGGTACAGAATCTGTAAATTCCAAAAACTCTCCTAACTTGCGGAATGCAGCAGTTTGCTACGAAATGCTTGAATTTTCTTCATTCAGTGAGATAATGTTTCATTCTGGTAATTGAAGTGATGTTCAAGGCGTTTATATGTCCACTAAATAGCACAGAATGGATGTCCAGTTTGGATCCTTCAGTTTCAATGCTAAATAGTGCCGGTTATCGTAAAAAAAAAAAATAAAAAATAAAAAAAAGATCATTCTCAGTTTTGAGCGGGAATACCCCTTCTAGAACATTGGAGCATAATGCAACAGACACTGATGTTCAGAATCAATATTCCCACATTAGGAACCAAACAGTTTCGAGTTTAAAGCAGTAGAGTTAAAGTAATTAACTATTTTCATGACGTCACATATCAGCACCTCCAAATCAGGTTGCAAAAACTTTACTACCAGGGCTTGGTGATGGATAATGCAGTGTGTTACATTAACTGAAGGATTTTCCTTTTTCACATGAGCCAAAATCCCCGATTTAACACCTAGCACAAATGGTGCCCCGTCTGTTGAGACTCCCGTACAGTTTTCCCAATCGAGTTGCACATCTGGTTCATTAAAAAATGCATCTTCTTTTCTGAATTCATCTACATCCTTTTCAGTGGTTTCTTCTTCTATTTCCCTTTCTCCTTAGTACCTGATGTATACCATTAATTGTGCACACTAGCAACATTAGTTGTTTCAGCCAGTTGCATGGCCAAAATACCACTGTTTTTTACCTGTGAAATTAATTGATCTTTGATATCATTTGACAGTTTATCTATCCTACGCTTAACTATGTTGTTGGATAGTGGTACCCATTTCAATCTGTTAGCTTGGTAAGGTCC
The DNA here is from genome assembly GCF_036898095.1 of Palaemon carinicauda. NCBI lineage: Eukaryota > Metazoa > Arthropoda > Malacostraca > Decapoda > Palaemonidae > Palaemon > Palaemon carinicauda. The sequence goes on along the minus strand of NC_090733.1, from coordinate 8,550,070 downwards.
ACATATAATTTCAGCCATGCTTGCTGCAATCTCTAAACTCCTCTTAAGTAACAACTAAAAGCCGGCGGGAGATACTGGGCGTCCGTTAATATTTAAATCTTGATTTTTTATCAATAGTAATACACACACACAAACACACACACACACACACACACACACACACACATATATATATATATATATATATATATATATATATATATATATATATATATATATATATATGTGTGTGTGTGTGTGTATATATATATATATATATATATATATATATATATATATATATATATATATATATATATATATATATATATATATATATATATATATATATATATATATATATATATACATATATATACACATGTGTATGTATATATGTATATCTATTCAGCACCTGTCAAAATAAAAACTGTCTTTAGCCCCAACAAAAGTGAAATGACCCCAAGTGGGGTAATTTACACCTATTTTGGAACCTCTGGTCTAGAGACTAGGATTAGTATCAGTGCACATAAAGACGAAGTTTGGAATAGAAAAGTGTGCTCTACTTAATAGAGAGAAAGGAAAAATAATAATGATGGAAGGGATAAAGCTGCCAGATGGGAATATCATCAAAGATATTGATGAAGCAAGCTAAAGATACATCCATGAAATAGAAGGAAAACAATTATAATACCAAGAGATGAAGGAAAAGGTTTGAAACGAGTATACACAAAGAATCAAATCTGTAATGAAGTCAAAGCTCAACTCTCTAAGTTTATAAAACCCAGGGCAGTGATAGTACAGCATGAATAAAATATAGAAAGATAATGAACAGGAACCAAGCATTATACAAAAGAGTGAATATTGACAGGTTCTGTATGTCATGCACTGCAGAAAGAAAAGGAGTCATTAACACAAAGGACTGTGTCAACGAATAATATCGAAAGTAAAGCACAGGGACACAACCTCAAGACCAGGGAAGATGGATGGCTAACGTACAGGGGAAGTAAACTTGATAAAGGAGGCTGAATATCCAGAATTGAATAAGGGAAGAACAGAAAAAAAAATATTAGAAAATGAAGAAGAAAACCAATGCATTGACAATTTCTGAGACAAAGGGAAGAATTAGCCAGTAAGAAAACGTAGCATTGGCTACAAAGAGGAGAGCTTAAGTAGTAGACTGCAGATATGATAATGACAGCACGAGATAAAATCTCAACAATAAGATATATACAAAAAGCAACCAACGGAAATAACATCTCACCAACGTGCAGTATCAGTATATATATGGCAAACCATCAACCACATTTACTATTTAATGTTCAGCACCTGCTAGAATCAATATAAGAGACCACATGATACAGCAGCTAAAATATCCATTGAAATATCTGTAGAAAATATGAAATACAATGCAGCAATGAATAGCACAAACAATCTAAAGCTGTGATAAAATATTATCAAGCTAAACTACCCGGGGAGTACAGTATAATGATGGGAAGGATAATACAAGCTCATTGACCAAATATCACTCTATGCGACATGCCAATGGAAAAAATACCAATCAATAGTGGAAGATGATGTGAGTGATTGAATAAAAAATATGATTAATTAAGAATGGAACAGAGAAAGCTATAGGATATGCATGTAGAAATGGTGCTAATAATCGAAGGAGCACTACTACCCATAGCTAAGTCATTACAACGAAATTCTGAGAAGGTGGGAGCCAGTATAGTTATTTGAAACCAAACATATAATGAGGCAACTGATAGAACTCTAAGGAAGCTGAATGTAATCTGGAACCCCCGCTATGCTCCTATAGTCAATAGAGGTAACGCCCTAGAACACTGAACTTGATGCTCTGAGCGTCGATCGAAGCAAAATCCAAGAAAACTAAACTTAATGTTCCTAGCATCAATAGAAAATAATATCTACTAAGACAGTGTGTTACAACACTGAGCTTGATGCTCCTAGTGTCAATTAACACTATTATCTTACAGCAGTTTAATTAATGCTCCAAGCGTCAATTGTCTCAGCGTCCTACAACACTGAGCCTACTACTCTTAGTAACAATTGAGACAACATCTTAGAACACTGAACTTAATGTTCTTAAAATTAATTGACACAATTTTCTAAAACACTGGACTTATTGTTCCTAGAGTCAATTGACTCAATTTCCTAGAACACTGAACTTATTGCTCCTATGGTAAATTGAGAAAACGTCCTAGAAAAATTAATTTAATCCTCTTACCTTCAATTGATACAACGTCCTATAACATATAATTTATTACTCCTAGCATCACTTGAGGAAACATCTTAGAACTCTGAACTTAATGATCATGGTGTTAATACACACAACGTCCTAGAACACTGAATCATAGCATCAATTGACACAAAGTCCTATAACATATAATTTAATACTCCTAGCATCACTTGAGGAAACATCTCAGAACACTGAACTTAATGCTCATAGTGTCAATTCACACAACGTCCTAGAACACTGAATGCTCATAGTGTCAATTCACACACTGTTCTAGAACACTCAATGCTCATAGTATCAATTCAGACAACGTCCTAGAACACTGAACTTAATGCTCCTATGGTGAACTGAGACAACATACAAGAAAAATAAACTTGATTCTACTAGAAAAAAAATGTACACCGTATCCTATCAAATAGAACATGACGCTCCTGTGACGGGCCGAGAGAGGAGTTGTTAACTCAAAGGCAGGATGCAATCAACTGAGTTTTTATTAAGGAACACTCTTCTTTATATACAAAACCTCAAGGCAACAGGACATGACCTGTTCGAGAGACAGACAATGTTACTGAGCAAAACGGAGACATGATCATTCAGGTTCTTTTTAGTGCGAGGGAAGAGCGCAGATACAAGCATAATATATACAACATAATTATGTACAATTGTGTGCCACACGGTTGGTACATGGCTCCCCCCCCCTAAAAATGACATACTGCACATGTTAAATAGGGCGCCATGATCTAGAGAGGCGAACTGTAGGCGGGTCATCTGGCAGGAGATAAGCAGGTTTTAGACGATCAATGGAGACCCGGTCTTCTTTGCCCCGAATGTTTAGTAGGAATGCTTTCGAACTGCGTCGGATCACAAGGAAAGGGCCCGTGTAAGGGGGCGCTAGTGGGGGCTTGCTAGTGTCGTTGCGCAGGAAGACGTGCGTTGCAGAGTGCAAGACCGTTGGTATGTGATGCTTCGCTGGGGGCTTGTAAGTCTGGCGGCACGGAGTAAATTTTCCCACGACGTGACGTATGTGCTGGAGATAGTCGGAGGAGGTTGTAGAAGGAAAAAATTTGGCAGGGACGACCAACAGGTCGCCTTACACCATTTCAGCTGCCGAGACGTCGAAGGCGTCTTTAGGAGTGGTCCTTAGTCCCAGGAGGACCCAGGGAAGTTGAGTAAACCAGTTGCAATCCTTGCAGCGGGACATCAAACCTACTTTGAGGGTGCGATGAAAACGTTCAACCATTCCATTGGCAGCGGGGTTGTAGGCTATTGTCTGATGTAAGGTGATGCCCAGGAGATTCGCTAATGACGTCCACAATTGAGAGGTGAAAGTGGTTCCCCTGTCAGAAGTAATATGCTCAGGGATACCGAATCTTAAAATCCATCCAGAGAGTAAGGCAGATGTACATGAGGCGGACGTTGCAGTTTCCATGGGAATGACTTCAGGCCAACGAGTGGAGCGATCGATGACGGTAAACAGGTAACGATGTCCTTGTGATGTGGGTAGGGGGCCTACAACGTCGACATGAATGTGCGCGAAACGACGCTGAGGTTGAGGAAAGGTGCCCACTCCTGAATTCATGTGTCGATGTACTTTGGAAGTTTGGCAAGAAGTACAGGCGCGGACCCAATCCTTAGCATCCTTAGAAATGCCGTGCCAAATGAACTTTGCCTTCAGCAGCTGTGCAGTAGAACGGCACGAGGGATGTGAAAGGCCGTGAATTAAATCAAACACCTGTCGGCGCATGGGAGCAGGAATCCAAGGTCGCGGTCTACCAGTACTGACGTCACAGAGGAGGTTGGTGTTGGAGTCTTCGAGGGGAAAATCTTCCCAACGGAGGGACGTGCAAGAAGTCCTACAAGCTTGATACTCTGGATCCTGTTGTTGGGCTTCAGCCAGGGCGTTGTAATCCAATCCCAGTTGAACGGCAGCCAACGTGTTTCTTGACAGGGCATCGGCAACGGGATTCATTTTCCCAGGGACGTATTGGAGGGTGCAATTGTATTCAGCCACGGCGGAGAGATGTTGGCGTTGACGGGCAGACCAGAAGTCAGACTGTCGAGTGAAGGCGTGCACCAGAGGCATGTGGTCTGTGCGAATGACGAAGGGCGTACCTTCTAAGAAATGGCGAAAGTGACGGACAGCCAAGTGCACCGCCAGCAATTCTCGATCGAAGGTAGAATAACCTGATTCTGCCTTGGACAGTTTTCTGCTGAAGAAGGCCAATGGGCGGGGCGAGCCTTTGACCACCTGCTCGAGTACTGCACCAATAGCGACGTCGCTGGCATCGGTGGAGAGAAGGAGAGGGGCGTGTGGGATAGGAAAAGTGAGAGCTGCAGCAGTTGATAGGGCCTTCTTTGCATTCCAGAAGGCTGCTTCTTGAAGGGGACCCCACTTCAGGTCCTTTGGCTTGCCCTTGAGGGAGGCGTACAGGGGAGCAAGAGTGGCGGCAATGGCTGGCAGAAAACGGTGATAATAGTTGATCATGCCCAAGAATTCCTGCAGAGCTTTGACGGTCGAGGGCGCGGGGAAGTTCTGAACGGCTGCTACCTTCTCAGGGAGGGGATGGACTCCTTTACGAGTGATACGGTGCCCTAAGAACGACACTTCGTTGGCGCCAAAGGTACATTTGTCGTACCGGACTACAAGGCCGTTTTGTTGCAGGCGGTCGAGCACAATGCGTAGGTAACGGAGGTGTTCCTCTTTTGAGGAGGAGAACACAAGTATGTCGTCCACATAACATACACAGAAAGGGAGGTCCCCTAATATGCCATCCATGAGACGTTGAAACGTTGCCCCAGCATTACGAAGGCTAAAACAGGAGTAATTGAAGGTGTATGTACCAAACGGAGTGGTGATGGGGATGTCTTCTGGGTTCATAGGCACCTGATAATACCCCTTCAGGAGGTCGAGCGTAGAGAAAACCTTCGCTTTGTGCATGTAGGAGGTCACATCGGCAATGTTTGGGAGGGGGTAGTGATCCGGTTCTGTTTGCATGTTCAGGCGCCTGTAATCCCCCCGTCTTGATATGGTGATAAATACCATGCTTGGCAGGAACCGTGGGCGTTTGGCGAAGTTCTGGACGGAAAACTTCCGGGTATGACGTGAGGAGGTGGGCGTAGGCATCCGTGGGTGCTCTGATGTGGAGAGCGAGGTTAGAGGGGGCTGGTTGAAGAGGTGTCGACAAGTACAAGTCTGCGTTGACCAATCGTCGGTGGGCGACATCGACCAGAAGGTGGAAATGAGAGAGAAAATCCTCACCGAGGATTGGCATTGTGACGTCAGCAACGAGAAACTTCCAATTGAATTTACCGTTTCCGAACGATAATGTGAGGTTCTCGTAACCGTAGGTGGGTATCGCAGATCCGTTGGCAGCTACTAAGCGGACGTCGGCAGATATAGACAGACTACGTCGTGCCTTGAAGAGTTCCCTTGGCAAAAGAGAACGACAAGCACCCGTGTCTACCAAAAATCGCATGCCCGTTCCAGCATCCTGTAAAAAGAAAAGATTAGAAACATGGGAGGCCACCGCCACAAGCGATGGCCTACTTACACGTTTTTTGGCCACTGACAATCCTTGGCACATTTCTTCGCGGTTGCCCCGAATCTGCAGTGGTAGTAGCAAAACTGCGGCGGATGGGAGGTAGTAAGTGGCTGTAGAAGTCGTTCGTTGGGGCGCGAGCGATTGGTGGGTTGTGGGCGGCTTTGTCGCTGCTTCGGCACATCACGGGGTAGGCGTGTATGTCCTACGGCATTCATGTCAGCTTCGGTTGACGTTGAATAGGCATCCTCGTAGCCAGGGGTGGAGGCGTTGATGGAGGTCTTGAAGTGGCTGTCCATAAGGGCGTCTGCTTTGGTCATCAAGTCCTTTATGGGTAAACTATCGACATCGGGTATGGCAGCGCGTACAGGTTCGGGTAAACGGCGTATCCAAAGGGCACGGAGTAGGTTCACCTCACGAGGAGAGCCGTCTGCGGCAGGTTGAAGGCGAGCGATACTGGTCATTTCCCTGAGGGCAAGCTAAGCCCTTTGGTCCCCCAACGGTTGTTGCGAGAGCTGAAAAAGCTTTGCTATACGGGCGGCTGGTGATGGCGAGTACTACTGCAGAAGGTATGTTTTGAGAGCTTCATACGCTATTGGGGTGTCTCCTTGTTCACAAAGCCAGTCGGATATTTCTGGAAAGGTGTCCTCGGGTATCGCCGTGAGAACATAATCCGCTTTGGTGGTTGAGCGAGTCACGCCCCTGATACGAAACTGGACTTCTGAGCGCTGAAACCAAGCAAACGCTTCTCCGGTGGCAAACGGTGAAAGTTTCAATGGGGCAGCGCCAACTGCTGGAGTAGAGTCTTTCTCCGTCATTGTACCAACGATGGAGGGGCGAGGGAGGGGGGGGTGGAAGGCAATGAGAGCGAGTCGACTTCCGGGGTCACCAATGTGACGGGCCGAGAGAGGATGCAATCAACTGAGTTTTATTAAGGAACACTCTTCTTTATATACAAAACCTCAAGGCAACAGGACATGACCTGTTCGAGAGACAGACAATGTTACTGAGCAAAACGGAGACATGATCATTCAGGTTCTTTTTATTGCGAGGGAAGAGCGCAGATACAAGCATAATATATACAACATAATTATGTAAAATTGTGTGCCACACGGTTGGTACACTTCTATAATCAATTAAAACAACATCATAGAATATTAAACCTAATACTCATAGCATCAAGTAACATAGTGCTATAATAGTGAACTTACTGCTCCTAGCATCAATTCAGACACATCCCAAGAACACTAACCTTAGTGCTACTAATGTCAATTGCAAAAACATCCTAAAACACTGAACCTAATCCCCAAAGCATCAATTGAGACAACATCCTAGAACAATGAGCTTAATGCTACCATTGTCAATTGAAACATCAATTGAGTCATCGTTTTAGGAGGCTGAACTTAATTTTCTTAGAATCAATTGACATAATAATGTCCTAGATCACTGATCTTAATTTTACCAATGTCAATTGACTCAACATCCAAGAACACTAAACTTATTTCCCCAAGTGTCAAATGAGTCCTAATTCTGGAACGCCGACCTCAAAGTTCCTAGCGACAATTGACTCAATGTTGTAGAACACTGGACTTAATGCTCTTAGTGTCAATTGACTCAATGTCCTAGAACACTGAACTTAATGTTCCTAGCGTTGATTGACAACACATTCTAGAACATTGGACTTACATTTCCTAGTGTTAATCGACACACCGTCCTAGAACATTGAACTTAATATTCTTAAGGTCAATTGAGACAACATTCTAGAACAATGAAATTAATTCTCCCAGAATTAATTGGCACAATGTCCTAGATCACTGAAATTGAAGCTATAAATGTCAATTGACCCATAATCTTATAACACTGAGCTTAATTCCCTGAGTGTCAATTGAAACAACGTCCTACAACACTCTTAATGTTCCTAGCGTCAATTGACAAAATGGTCTAGAACCTTGGAATAATACCTCTATTGTCAATTGACCCACCATCCTAGAACACTTAACTCAGTGCTCCTATGGTTAATTTAGACAACGTCCTAGAACAATGAACCTAATTCTCCTAGGTTCAATTGACCTATAACACTATACTTAATACTAACTGCATCAATTAAGAGAACATATCAGAGCACTGATCTCTATGCTCCTAGTGTAAACTGATGCAAAGTCCATGGACACTGAATTTAATGTCCTAACTGTCAATTGAGAAAATGTCCTAGAATACTTAACTTAATGATTCTAGTGCCGTTTGAGACAAAATCCTAGAAAACTGAACTTAATGCTCGTATGATCAATTGACAAAACGTCCTATAAAACCGAACCTAATGCTCCCAGTGTCAATTGAGACGTTTTGGATCCCTGAACTTAATTTTCCTAGCATAAACTGGCACTTTTTCTATAAAACAGAAATTAAGGCCACTATGGTCTATTGAAATAACGTCCTAAAACACTGAACTTGATGCTCCTAGCATTAATTGAAAACGTTGTAGAAAACTGGAGTGACTCTTCATAGTGTCAATTGACTCAACGTACTGGAACACTGAACCGAATGCTCCTATAATCAATTAAGACAGTGTCCTAGAAAATGAACTAAATTCTCCTAGCTTCGATTGAATCAACCTCCTATAACACTGAATTGAATAATCCTAATATCAATTGATAAACATCTTAGAACACTAAACTTAATGTTCGTAGTGTCAAATGACACACTATTCTAGAACACTGGACTTAATGCTCCTAGTGTCAATTGACTCAACGACCTAGAACACCGAACTTGATGCTCCATATGGTCAATTGAGACAACGTCCTAGAAAAATAAACTTAATTCTACTAGGTAATATTGTCCTATAATACTGAATTTGATACTCCTAGCATTATGCAGACAATATATTATAGCACAAAACTTGGTGCATTGTGTTAATTGATACAATGTCCTAAAACATTGAACTTGATGCCTCATCTGTCAAAAGAGACAATGTCCTTGAAAAATGTACCTAATGATCCTTTTGTCAATTGAGATAACGTCGTAGAACATCGAACGCAATGCTCTTAGCATCAATTTACTCAACATATTATAACAATGAACTTGATGTTCCTATGGTCAATTGAGACGTCCTAAAACACTAAACTTAATTTTCTTTGCATAGATTGACAGTGTCCTATAAAACAGAACTAAACGCTCATATGGTCAATTGAGAAAACATCCTAGAACACCAAACTTAATATTTATAAAATCAATTGACAGTGCCCGATAACACCTAACTTAATGCTCCTACCATCAATTTACACAATGACCTATTACACTGAACTTTATGTTTCTATGGTCAATTGACACAACTTCCCAGAACATCAAGCTTGATATCAATACCATGAATTGACACAGTCCTATAATACTGAACTTACTGCTCCTCCTATCAATTGAGACAACATCTTTGAACAATGAACAAAATATTACTAGTCTCAATTGACAGAGCATCCTAGAACATTGAACTCCATTCCATAAGAATCAAATGAGACAACGTCCTAAAACAATGAACTTTGAGCTACTAGTGATAATTGATAGAACATCGTAGAACATTGAACATAATTTTCCTAGCATAGATTAACACAGCATCCTATAAAACAGAACTTAATGTTCCTCTGGTAAATTAAGACAACGTCGAAGAACATCAACCTTAATACTCATAGTATCAATTGACATAGTCCTAAAATACTAAACTTATGCTCCTACCATTAATTGAGACAACAGCCTGGAACAATGAACTTAATGCTACTAGTGTTAATTGACATATCCTAGAATACTGAACTTAATGCTACTAGTGTTAATTGACACAACGTCCTAGAACAATGAACTTAATGCTACTAGTGACAATTGACACAGCATTCTAGAACATTAAGGTTAATTGCCTAAGTGTTAATTGAGTCATCTCCCTAAAATGGCGAACTTAATGCTCATAGCACCAATTACACAATGTTCCAGAAAACTGGACTTAATGCTGCTAGTGCCAATTGACTTAACCCCACAAAACACTAATCTTAATTCTCCTATGGTCAATTGAGACCACACCCTAGAACAATGTTAATTCTCTCAGGAAAAAAAAAATGACACAGCGTCCTAGATCACTGAACTTGATGTTACTAATCTCCATTGACGAAACATCCTATATCACTGAAATTAATTCAACAAGCGTTAATTGAAACAACGACCTAAAAAATCTCATCATAATGCTCCCAGAGTCAATTGATACAATGGTCTAGAACACTGGACTATGCTCTTAGTTTCAATTGACTCAACGTCCAGGAACAATGAACTTGATGCATTATGGTAAATTGACACAACATCCTAGTAAAATGAACTCAATTCTCCTAGCTTCAATTAACACAACATACTAGAACAATGAATTTAATGCTCCTGGTGCTAATTGATAAATTGTCCTAGAATACTGAACTTAATGACCCAACTGTCAATTGAGACAATGTCCTACAAAGTTAATGAAGAAAACGTCCTAGAAAACCGAACTTAATGCTCCTAGCATCAATTGACACAACGTCCCATAACACTGAACTTTATATTCCTATTGACAATTAAACCAACGTCTTGAAACACTACACTTAATTTTCCTAGCTTAAATTGGCACTGCGTTTTATGAAATATAACTTAGCGCTCCTATAGTCAATTTAAAAAAAGTACTGCAGCACTAATCTTAATACTTCATCCATCAATAGAAACAATAGTCTAGAACACTAGACTTAATGCTCGTAGTGTTGATTAAGTCAATGTCCTGAAATTGAGACAATGTCTTAGAACAATAAACCTAATTCTCTTTTCTTCAATTGACCTATAACACTGAATTTAATACCCATAGCATCAATTGAGACAACACATTAGAACACTGAACTTAATGCTCCTATTGTTAATTGATACAATGTCCCAGAACACTGAACTTTATACCCCAACTGTCAATTCAGACAATGTCATAGAACACTGAAGTTAATGCTCCTAGCATTAATGGAAACAACGTCGTATAATACTGAACTTAGTGATGCTAGTGTCAATTGAGACGTCTTAGAACACTGAACTTGATTTTCTAAGCATAAATTGACACAAAATCCTTTATACCAGAACTTGACGCTCCTATGGTCAATTGAGACAACATCCAAGAACCAAACTTAATATTCCTAGAATCAATAAACACAAAATCCTTTCACACTGAACTTACATCTCCTAGCATCAATTGAGACACAGAACCAAGAACACTGAACTTACTGTTACTAATGTCTATTGAGACAATGTATTAGAACACTGAATTTAATTTGCCTTGCTTCAGTTGACCTATGACACTAAATTTAATACTCCAAGCATCAAATGAGACAACATATTAGAACACTGAACTTAATGTTCCTAGTGTTATTTGATACAATGTCATAGAACACTGAATTTAATGCCCTAACTGTCAGTTGATACAATGTCCTAGAACACTGAACTTTATATTTCTAGTGTCAATTGAGACATAGTCATAAAATACCGAACTCAATGCTACTATTGTCAATTGAGACAACGTAGTATAACAATGAACTTAATTTTACTAGCTTTAATTGACCTATAGCATTGAATTTAATGCTCAGAGCATCAATCGAGAAAACATATTAAAACAATGAACTTTTTTCTTCTAGCATTAATTATTACAATATCCTAGAACACTGAACTCAATGCCTCAACTGTCATTTGAGACAATTTCCTAGAATACCGAACTTAATGCTCCTGGCATCAATTGACAGAACGTCTTATAATATTAAACTTAATGTTCCTAGTGTCAATTGAGACAACGTCTTAGAACACTTAATTCAATTTTCCTAGCATAAATTAACACACCGTCCTATAAAACAGACCTTAATGCTCCTACGGTCAATTAAGATAACGCCTTAGAACACACCAAACTTAATATTCATAGCGTCACTTGACACAGTCCTATAACACTGAACTTAATGCTTTTAGCATCGATTGAGACACCATCCAAAAACACTGAGCTTAATGCCTCAATTGTCAACTGAAACAATATCCTAGAACACTGAACTTAATTATTCCAGTGTCAATTGATATAACGCCCTAGGTCACCGAACTTAATGCTCCTAGTATCAATTTATGCAACGTCCTATAACACTGAACTTAATGTTCCTATGGTCAATTGAGACGTCCTGCTACACTAATCTTAATTTTCCTTGCATAAATTGACACAGTGTCCTATAAAACAGAATTTAGCGCTCATATGGTCAATTGAGGCAACGTCCTAGAACATCAAACCTAATATTCATAACATCAATTTACACAGTCCTATAACACTGAACTTACTGCTCCTGCCATGAATTGAGATAAAGTCCAAGAACAATAAACCTAATGCCACTAGTGTCAATTGGAACAACATCCTAGAACACAGAACTTGATACCCCATGCGTCAATTGACATAACGTCCTAGAACACAGGCTCAATGCAACAAACCTCAGTTGACACTGCGTATAAGAACACTGAACTTAATGCACCAAGCATTAATTGACACAATATGCTCGAACACCAAACTTAATGCTCTAAGTATCAATTGATTGAACACCTAAGAACACTGAACTTAATGCACCAAGCATTAATTGACACAA
>NC_090733.1:8525154-8532654 GCF_036898095.1 Palaemon carinicauda | reverse complement strand
AAATCAACAGAATATGACAAACCACTATATATGGCAGTTATGAAAAATTAGAAAGCTTTTGATTCTGCCAAAACTTAATCAGTAATGAAAGCATTTCAAAGACATGAAATATAAGAATATTATGGTAGAACATAGAACAAGGGAAAATATCTGTAAGGGAGGTAGAGCTATCCTAGAACTACACAAAAAATAGCGAGAAAATACCAATTGACAAAGAAATTAGGCATGAAGTCCCCATTTCTCCTAAATTATTCACAACATACCTGACAGAAGTCTTCAAGAGTTTAGATTAGTAAATTTGAGTAATTAACATTAATGGGGAATATCTTAACAAGTTTAGATTTAAAGATGATATTGTTCTATTCAAAGAATCATGGAAAGTATTACAAAAGACGATATTACGTTTGAAAAAAAGATAGCAGAAATGTAGGACTGAACATTGAAACGAGTAAAAATAAGATAAAGTTCAATAAAAATGTTAACAGACAACAAATCAGACAAACCTCTAAAGATTGTTGATGAATGTTCTTTTTTAAAACAGTATATCCCCATGACATGAGGCAAAAATTATAAGACGAATAAGCATGGAATGCGGAGATTTTGGTAAGCAAAATGGGATTATAAAAAGTAAAATGCCACATTCTGTAAAAAAGAAATGTATTTATTTAGTTGGTCCTACTAGCAATGGAAAGAATAATGATGGAAATAACATTAAGAGACAAAAATAGGAACATAGATATGAGAGCAAAATCAGGAGAGGATATTCTATAAGTATGTAAAAAAGGAAGATATATAATGAAAATGACAAACAGCAGAAAGACATTAAGAAAAAAATGGATCCCAAGAGATTACAAACTAATTAAGGGATGACTTTTAAATACTTTGCTATCCCCACCAAGAATATACCAAAACAACTCTGTGTCTATTTGAACATTGACTTAAGCCTATAAGAGATATCAGTTTCTTAACTATATTTCTCTATAAAAAAAAATCAATTTGTTCACTATTAGCTTGTAGCGTAAATTAATACGGATCTCAGTAAAAACTGAATAATCATAAGCTGATGTTTTAGAAATGACCAACAGATTTTACATAGTTTACATAAAATTAATATCTGATGCTATTTGGGAAGATGAAATTTAGAGAATATTTCTAAGCCAAAATTAATAAATAATAACTTCAATAAGCATTTATATATGTAAGACTCTTGCTACTGTAGAACTGTGATTATTTTAATTAGAATGTGTAAGATACTATAAAGTATCATGAGCTAAGTAAACTCGATTTGTATATGCAAACTATTTTATGAAGATAATATCTCTCTCTCTCTCTCTCTCTCTCTCTCTCTCTCTCTCTCTCTCTCATATTAATTTGTATTAGAAATAGAACTACATGTTTTACATTTTCACAAGGTAATATTAACAAAACGGACTAGTTTTTCAGGGGAAAAAATTTTTTTCAAAACATCCCCCAAAAAATAACAGGTGAAATCCCTTACCACACATACTTGATAAAAAATTCTTTTCTTGGACTTACCCATGATAACTTCCAAGAAACAAATTTGCATCTATTTTCAAAGCCCAAAAGGTTTCTTGTCCCCAATACTGCGGGTTGGAAAGCCAAATGTTAGAATATTCATATGCAGTTCGTAGAAAAATATTTGACATTTCTGACTTGAGGCTTCCTGCAGAAAAACTAAAAGTGGTGGGGATTTTTTTTTATTTTAATTTTGTATATATTTAACTGATGAAAATCATTAATATTATAGTAAACTTCATAAATATATACACATTTACGCATATACATAAACACACATACACACGTCTATATATATATATATATATATATGTGTGTGTGTGTGTGTGTGTGTGCATGTATATATATATATATATATATTTCTATATATATATGTGTTTAGACACACACACACACACACACATATATATATATATATATGTATATATATAAATATATATATATATATATATATATAAGTACACACACACACACACACATATATATATATATATATATACATAAATATATATATATATATATATATATACCAGAAGGGTTACCCGGTGTTGCCCGGGTATATTTGCACTTGGATTATAATTGTGGTCATTAATCCCTTCTCATTCAAAAATTTTGCTCCAAATGATGCTAGCTGGTAAGCATTATTGTATAGTATTATGTTTTCAAGAAAATTTTTTGAGTGGTGGATGTTCCATTGAGAAATTCTATTTCAGATATTCAGGAGGTTCAACTAACCAAGGCAGTCTAATTATCCTTACATTGAATCACAATCCAGGAGGTTCATTCTTCCAATTCTGAGCATCATAGCGATTACATTGTTGTGACATTAGGCAATTTTTTTACATGTTTTCATTTGCATAGGGGTATCTTCGATTATATGTAAAGGCACCAAGACGCCTTTTTAGAGCGTTAAAAAGACACGCTCTTGTCTCTGCAAGCATGGCTCCATCAAAATGGTAACAGTTCTCAGCTGCTTCCAATGTTTCTTTGTTTCGATGGACAATCATTCTTTGTTGGTTTTCCTGAAGTTGAGTCATTCTTTGATTATTTTTAAGGCGAGAATTTCTTGTTTTCATCCTGTGCTCCACTTTACTTACTTACTTACTTGCTTTCTTACTTTGATGTCAGCTTTTCCGGTCCAATACAGCAGGGGAACCCCACTCTCTACAGGACCTCCATTGTCATTTCAGAGTATATAACGTTTCATATCACGTATTGTTTATTTACTGTTGAATCGTCACTGTCATAAGACTCATGAAATAAGAAAGTCTTCAGTTTTCTCTTGAAAGCCTTAATGTCTTCAATCATCCGACCGTTTCGTGGGAGCTTATTATATGAGTCTTGGGGCCTCATATCTAAAGGCTGTGGATCCTAAAGTAGACATAAATCTAGCTTCTAACAGTTTGTAGCCATCTGTAACTATTCCCGTGTCGACACGATTTGTTGGCTGCCCAATATATAACAATTTTCCTAAGTATTTTGGATGCCTGGTTCTGATAACTTGGTGGGTTATTGTAAATATTTTACATTCAATTCTTGCTTTAATCGGCCGCCAGAGTAAATCGATTAGTGTAAGAGTGATCCTTTCTCTAGGTGGGACACCTTTAATCAGTCTTGCTCCTCTGTTAATATGTTTTGTAATTTCTTATGTTGCACTTTTGGTAAATTTTAGTAGATAGAGTTGTAGTAGTCAATCCTGGTAATAACACAGTTTATCACAAGTTTCTTTATAAAATTTTCGTCCAGGTACTTTTTTATAAACGCAATATTTCTTAGTGGATAACCAGCACTTTTTATTACATTATTCATTTGGGCATTTAGAGACAGGTTACAGTCAAGAAATATACCTAGAACTCGTACTTTACTAGATATCTGTACCGAGTCATTATTTATTCATTTGAATATCACCTAAGTCTCTCACGCCGTTTCTCTTGCCCACTACTATGAATTCAGTTTTGTTCTTATTTAATTTTAGTTGTTTAAATGTCACCCGTTCTCTAACACTATCAAGGATTCGGTTTAGAGTTTCAGTAGTGTCATGCATATCATTTATGGAGAAGTAAAATTGGGTATCATCTACAAATAGTTTAAACTTCACGCCATTCCTTTGTAGCATTTTTGATAGACCAATAGTAGAGATGCAAAATAAGATTAGGCCAAGTACTCTCCCCTGGGGTACCCCTCTGTTTAAGGGTTCATATGATGAATAAGAGTCTCCAATTTGTACACAGTAATTTCTATCAACTAAGTAGTCTTTTAGGTATTCGAAAGCTTGATCTTCAACGCCGATGAACCGTAGATTATAGAGTAGCAGTTCATACACAACCGTATCAAAAGCAGCACTGAGATCAAGCAGTTTAAAATACCACATTTATTTTCATTCATTATTTTTAGCAAAACATTTACAACAGAGCAGTTAGCTGTCTCCGTAGAGTATAGTTTTCTGTAAGCAGATTGGTTGTAAGGCAAAGCTTCCATTACTTCTAAGTGGCTGACTAGTTGTTCAAGAATTTCATATTCAAGAACTTTTGAGACAAAGTATAGATTTGAAATAGGTCTATATGAACTTAATTCCTGCTAGTCCAGTGCATTTTTCAGAACTGGTTGTCTATAGCCATTTTCTCAAATTTAGGAAACTTATAGTCATCAATGCTTGCATTTGCTACTCCCATTATTATTTCGGCTAGACTAGAAAAGCCTCTCTCTCTCCAATTACTTCAGATATTGGCATAGGATCGATCGCGCAGTTTGTTTTCTTTGTTCTCTTGATCATTTTGGTTATTTCATCTTGTGTTATGCTGTTAAATCATATTAATTTTGTCTGTGTGTCCGGTGTATCATTAATCTGATGTTGAGTATTTGCAAATGACCTGGTTATGTTTTCAATTTTGTTTTTAAAGAATACTAGAAAATTATTTGCAAGTTTCTTGTCACTGTAGCCATCAGGTAGCTTCTTTTCTTTTACATTTCCCAATATACCATTTAGGAGACGATATAACTTATTTATGTCTGTTGCTGCTTCAAGGATCTTTCTCTTATAGTATTCACTTTTTTTCTTCTTAGTGGGTAGTTATATTGACACGCAGCAGTTTTGTATTCTACCCAAGTACTGTTTTCCCTCTTTTTTTACCAGTCTCTTCATCAAGGAGATTGGTCTTTTACGGTTATAACTTTTGCATTGGTGGGCACATGGTATCATATTCACCTTTACTCACTTAATTGTAATTGGTCATAAAACAGTTAGCACACTTACCCCCCATCAGATGTTGGTCATCATGATCACAGGGAATGTTGATATCATCATTTATTTCTTTGTAACTTTTTTAATAAATACGGTAGGGGAAAAATTGGATTTATGTCTAAAGTTTATTTTCTTTACTAATGCATCTTTCTGTTAAGATAGACTAAACATCATTAGTTTGTGTACTGGGGAGATGGTATATTTTTTCTTTGACTTTTATATCAGATATAATATTATTCATGTCATCACATATAACTATGTCTAGCGTATGACCAGTTAAAGTAGTTGTGCAGTTGACATTATTCAATAGTCGATATGATTCTAGTAACTCACTAAATGCCAGAGCGTCAGGATTTGATGCGTCATCCATCCAAAAATTGAAGTCTCTACAGAAAACTAATTCGTTTTTCTCCATGAAAATCATATCAATGAGATCACCGAATTCTTCAAAAAAGATTCTAGATTATGTTCTAAGAGGTTTGTAGATTGTTACAAAGGATATTCTTGTATTTTTTGGCGTAAATCTTATTTCTATATATTCAAAGCTTATTACACTAATTCTTTTCAAAATTTTGAGATTTGAGTAACTTTTATGAATAAAGAGTCCGACACCCCCACCAGTTATACCTTCTCTCGTTATGTGAAGGAAGGCATGAGTCGGGGTCGGTGTTTCCGTGACCTTCGCCTTGTCAAAGTTATTTAGCCATGTTTCAGATAATGCTAGTATATCTAAATATTTCTAGTTTATCAATTCTCGAATTTGAACAGTCTTATTACCTACAGATTGTATGTTTACATAGCCACAGTTTATGACATCCCTAGTATCCATGATCAGTATTTCCCTCTAGTCTTTTTAATTTCAAATCAAAAGCATTGAGGTCTCTAGAATTTACTGTACGGTCACTTTGTCAGTTCAACTTTGTGCACTTTATACACATTGACACTTCCGAATTACACACCCTGGTGAAGTGTCTCCCTTAACAGTTTCCGCAGACGTTTTCTTTATTCTTGGACTTGCAATCTTTTTCAAAATGTCCATACCTCTGACAGTGGTAGCAGGTGATCTCGTGGTACCTATCACGTATGTTATAGATACCCTATTGTAACGAAACTTTATCCCCATTATCATGAATAGCCCTCCGAACTTCAGGATCCCATTTCAACACATGGTGGGTGATCCACCACGAGGCGTTTTTCTTCAGGACTACACTTATCTTATCTTCTATATTTTGGATATGGTCCCGGCAGCGATTTCTTTGAATAAAGCATTTACTACATCATCTTCATTCATTGTATACATTGCATATCATTATTTTGGGTTTTAGTTTTCCGATTTTTCTCGTTTCTGTGTCAGCCACCAATGTATGAATTTTTTTTTGCCGCCTCTTCTCTGGTTATATTGTTTACATAGTTTACAACCACATTTCCATTCGTAGTTGACTTCGTGTCAAGTATAGGAGTGTTTTTAAGTGCTTTTTCAACCTCACGTTTTCTTTCAGTAATTTCAGTTGTTGAATTAGTTAATTTAATAGTCAAAAGAATTTTTTATTCATTTAACTTTGTCAGCAAATGTCGGTTTCCCCGGTTTTGGGTCTATCAATGTTTGAAGTGTTGCTTTAATTGATTCCATATTCATGGCAAGAATTTTAATTTCTTAGTGAGGTCAGTGATCTGGGTGGAATTTGCTGCGTCTGCGCCAAGGTCAGCAAGTTTGCTTTCTAAGTCATTTATTTTCGCATCTTGTTTGTTCAGGGCCAGACTACTCATGATTACATCTTCCTATAATTTTGATATCACTAAATGTTTTGTCTGGCATCACGTACACAGTGAGGGCATAACCAATCTAGGTTATCCCGGCCAATCTCACTGATGGTTGTCACTATATGCACACATCTCTGGTAGAGTCTTTTAAATTCACATACTATCCATTTTTTTTTTTCATTCTCCTTCCGTTTCATTACATTTGAAGCAGATATAGTTAGGAGCAGACATGAAGTACTGCTTCTTATCACTTACGTTCCTCCATAAGACTAACTAATATCTTTTCAATGATGTTCTAACCGAGAAACACAAAGTTAAAACACAACTCAGGGCATGAATAGCAGAGCTCGACACAACACGTCCACACTCTGGCACTGGCAACCTATATGTGTAAGTGGCATTCTGTTTGCATTGGTGTTACATCTTAAATTCCTCCGCTCTTCATCGTCGGTTTCACGTCTAGCTCCTATTGTGCTTGTATTAATGTTCCTTCACAAATTCATCTGCTCTTCGACTTCTTGCCATTCTGTTTGCATTAGTCTTCCTTCTTATATTCATTAGCTTTTCATCTGCTGCTTCACGTGTAACTACCATTCTGCTTGCATTAGTGTTCCTTCATAAATTCGTCTGCTTTTCATCCTCTCCTTCACGTGTAGCTGAAATTTTGCCTATATTGGTGTTCCTTCGTAAATTCCTCCGCTCTTTATCTTTCGTTTTGCGTTTAGCTACCATTCTCCTTGTACAAATATCCCTTCACAAATTCATGTGCTCTTCGCCTTTTGCTTGCCATTCTATTTGAATTAGTATTCCCTCCTAAATTTATCTGCTCTTTGTCCTCTGCTTCACGCCTTGCTGACATTTTGCTTGCATTGGTGTTCCTTCTTAGATTCCTCTGCTCTTCATCTTCGACTTCACTTATAGCTGCCATTCTGCTTATATTAGTGTTCCTTCTCAAATTCATC
>NC_090733.1:8517654-8520154 GCF_036898095.1 Palaemon carinicauda | reverse complement strand
ACTGAGCACAATTATTTGAAAAGCTACTCAATGATGCAATCACTGAAATTGTTGAAAGTTCTTATACATCAAGTTGAACAAAAATAATTAAATCTTCCAAGATCAAATTATGAATACATATAAAAAGGTACAAAGTTACTTTATCCACTAAGGGTTTGGCAACAGGGAGAATCATAGAATTCGTTAAAAGGCGGTATCGGGATAACATTAGATTTTAGATATTACAAAATCTGATAAGGCCAGGATCGGCTTCTTCCGACTGAATTGAGATCATTATTTGAACTTACGTCTTCGTTGAATCTTCTTGAGCTAGCCCTTGGGCGTGTTTGGCACCCCAGGGATCCGTCTCTGTTAGGGAGGGTGGCTGCCGTTGTATAATAGCCACAGTTGCTACGTCCGCCACTGCGTCCTCTCTGCCTAAGGCCATCTAACAAAAAGATTTTACTCAGCATTATGACAGATCATCAAAAACTCGAACTAACCGGATCAACAATTGGCTAATGATGATTTAGCATCTCAGAGCATAGAGGTCATAAAGCAACGTCTACTGTATATTCATAGTCATAGTCTATAAATAAAACACAATATATACTGGTTTGTCACACGAAGTTTATTGTTTTTTTCAGCTGGATAATTACGTGGATATGGCAAGTTGTTGAATGTCCGCTTCTAAAGCCTGCCTGCTTCCTGTTGTTTGATTAAAGTTTATCTATCTTCCTATACTGCCTAATATGATCTTTGTAAATAAATTGTATATTAAGAGTAAATTTATTGGGCGTTATTTTTCAGTCTTTGTGTCTCCCTTTTTGTGAATATAATGGTAAAGTTTTCCAAACCTGTAAGTGTAGAGATGTGTTACTGACTTTTTTTGTAAATTTCAACGAGTTTTCCTAGTGTGAAATCTCCTCAATCTATCATTGAATATATATATATATATATATATATATATATATATATATATATATATATATATATATATATATATATATATATATATATATATATATATATATATATTCAATGATATATTGAGGAGATTTCACACTAAAAAACTTTATTATTTATATTCATAAAAAAGGGCATACAAAAGGCTGAAAAAATACCGCTCAATAAACTTACTCTTATTATTATATAAAATATTTTCAAGATCATGTTTGGACGAATAGTAAGACAGATAAACTTTAATCAACCAAGAGGGAGTAGGCAGGTTTAGAAGCTGACATTCAATTCAAAAAGTAGTTACATAGACCCCATTCTAATAAATAACTCGCTCCATACCTCGAATACGCTGGGGAATACAACTCAAGATTAGCAGTTCAATTCAATGAATCATAGGAGTGATTGGAAATAAAAAGTATTTGAACGGAAAAAGCAGAAATATGAATGAAGACGAATGCCAGTGAACGAAAGGTAAATAATTCTTGAAAATCTAGACAGAAAAATATAAGGATTATTTACAAACCTCTGGATATAGTTAATTAAAATGTATACTTACGTTTTCCAAATAAGAGACCGAAATTAAAAGATAGATAGGCATTAGGCGGAGAGCTTTTGGTAAACAAGAGTAGGTTAGGAAGCGTAAGAGCTAATTTTCATCAAAAAAATAAATATTTGATCATATAGTCTTACCAGTAATAATTTAATCATAAGCAAGTACAATACAAAGAGTTAAGACGGACAGAACTGTCACCTTCTCTTCTCTCTCTCTGAATGTGACGTAACGCCAGCTCCAACTGGTGATATATTGGTAAGCCGCGGCTCTATGCATTAAGGTATTATTGTTATTGTGCTTTGAATAATTCTTGCTCTGGACTACTTAATACGAAACTTCCGTTGCAAGAAAGTTCCGAGAATACATAAACAATTCCGTTGATAAAATAATATTATCATAAACTTAGTGCAGCAGTGTGAATTGTTTAGCGGGTATTGAAGGAAACTCAGATGTAGTTGTAACTTTCATTAATGAAAATAGTTCGTACACACTTAAATACAAACAGAAATAACTTTCATTTATTTCACAACATTTCTTTTATAGAATGTTTTAAAACATATATATTATTCACACACATCTAAATATTAAACTAATTTTTTTCTTACATCTGCTCAATCATTTCCCTTTTTTTTTCCTTCATGTTGACAGCATTGTTTGAGTGCCTTAGTCTCTAAAATATATAGACATCTTGAAACAAAACTGAATAATTTCTTAAAGGATCTTTACTCCTATTCATTACAATTTAGCAACAAGAGTTTGTCTCCATGATTTTCCTTGTAAAAGGTATGAACCGTTAATTGCGTTCAAAAATTCTCGTTGGACAATTGATTGAGGAGAAAACTCATCACATGACGATACATAATCATATTAGCACTCTTTCATATTTTTTCCTAATTTAGGATATTTTTTAGAAAATTTTTAGTCGATATAATCACTTATATACCTAAGAGCTTCCTTTTCAATTACAGTGGCAGCTGTTTTTCCGCTATATCTATCCAATATCTGATT
>NC_090733.1:8490154-8510154 GCF_036898095.1 Palaemon carinicauda | reverse complement strand
AAAACGGCCCGTGGGTGGTCTTACCATCGACTCTTTTACCCCTAACATAACGTTGGGGCCCTTGTATGCTTCCTTATCTCCCTAGTTGCCTTTTTTAAGGTAATCTCCTCCCTCTGCGGTAGCCTAGGGTACATCCTAGCCCTCTTACCTCGAATGGCATTCGGGTAGGTTAGGCTTGGATTGTTCTTCCCTTTTCATTGCCATTGTTCATGGCTCGAGTTAGGACAGAACCCCAGAGTACTTGTCGTTCACCCCAGCCCACCTAAGGAGAACGTTTTCTCCTTCTGGTACTGGCTGGAGGATGAAGGTGGAAGGGCTCTGCCTTTCCCCCTAGTCTGCACTTGGTTGGGTCACGACCCTTCCTCCCTGAAGCCTAGCGACTTGTCCTACCCCTGCCTTGCCTAGTCTGGGAGAATGGTTCTCCTAGCCTAGGTTAGGCAGTCATTTGGGATTCTGTTTCTTTATAGTTTAGGACAGGACACTAATGCTGTACCTAAGCTGAGGTAGCCTATCCTAGGTTGGAGGGCGTTCTCTCCCTCCTAGATAGGCTAGCCTTTAATCAGATTACCTTCTCTTGGGGATGTAAGGGCGTGTCCCCACCCCCTTTTCCCTCCCTCTCAGGACACTTTCCCCCTCCCCCCACTCTGTCCCTTTGTGTTGGCTTGCCATCACACCCCTGTCCGCCGTCCTACAACTCCTCCACTTGGTGGCCAGTTGTGGGATTGGCTGTGTTCTTCTGCTAGATGGTCCATTCTGTTAGATGGTCCGTTCTGCTACACTTTCCTAACATAGTTGAACTATGGGATAGTGTCAGTGGTCGGCCTGCCGGCAGAAGACCTCCCTTCTTGAGTGTTCTCTGGCTCTCCCTTGGGCTACCACAGGCAACATAGCCGTCTGCCGGCTCTCTGTCGCCGGATGATAGGCGTATTCCCCCTATCATGTGAACACTCCTTCCGGAGGAAGGTTAGTTTAGGTACTGGATATTACCCTTCCTTACCTTTCTGCCTTACCTTTCTCTCTTTTTATCTCGGTGCCGGTCCACTGTCGCCTGCACTTGCCGGCGCTAGCCGCCAGCATCTTGGGTAACCTTTCTGGTTCATTGGATGATGTCAGCGATGGTCTACCATTGCCGGCTGCCTGCTGGCTGTCGGGAGCCACCGTCCTGCCAGGGATCCGGCCTCCACTTACGCGCTAGCTGCCGGCATCTTGGGTAACCTTCCTGCTTCATTGGATGATATCAGCGATGGTCTACCATAGCCCGGCCCTGCCGGCGATTCGACGTCCTGCCGGCAATCCGCCATTCCCAAGTGTCTTCCTGTGTCTCTGCCACTTGGTATGTGGTCATTGATGGGTTCAATTCGCTAGACGGGCCTCCGGCCTGCCGTTAGTCTGCTGGCGCTTCTAGCCTCGGCTTACAGTGGACAATGACCCTTCCCGGCTGCCGGCCCCGTGCCAGCAGTAACTATCATGCAGATGTGTAGACTAGCCAGTTCTCCTCTGGTATTTCATACCATAGAACAATGACTATTGTATAATGTTGTAAAGTAAAACATTTCCAGCATATTCTGTGCTTCCTTATGCAGTCTCTTTCTGGGACCGAACCTGCAAATGGCGGTTTATTCTAATTTTCCCCCTTTTCTCTTTAGAAACTGAATGATTTCAGCTTTTCACCTCTCTATGATTAATTCCCCAGAGGAAACCTATGCTTGGCTCATCCAAACGGATGCTCTTTCCCCTTTTTAGAACGCTACAGGTTCTAAGGCATTAATTATAGTGTAAGGTCGCAGCAATTGGCTGGGCAGGATTCACAAATATGTGACTTCCAATTCTTTTCTAGCTCACCTATCCTGAGCTCATAACCAAAATGAATCTAATATCTTATAAGTTGCTACTTAAATTTTAATCTAAGATTACTGTAAGTCATGATATAATGACTCTAAAGAACTCGTTGTCTCTTTCTTTTACAGGAGGAGTACGTGAAGTGTGAGAGCTCCTTCTGCGGAGTTCGTTGCCCTGACTTTTATGGGCATCTGGTGGGCCGGACCCACGCTGCCTGTGCCACCAAGAAAGGGAATCTCAAGTTTTGGGATTCGCAGACTTGTTCAGTCTGCAAAAGCCTTCTTGATGAGGCGTTCGACAACCTTCCGTCCGTGGAGGCCCGGGACAATGCACGAGAGAAACTGCACAAGTGGGTGCGCGGTTTCCAGAAGAACGAAACAGGGCCTCATCTCCCTAACGAGAAGATGAGGGCCCTTCTCTTCCCTAAGGCATCGGCTGATGTCGTGATCCCTAAGGACGAGATCCCCTGTGTTCAACTTACTGTTGAACTGGACGTTACGGCTGCTCTCCAAGGCTGTCACATCGACGAGATGGAAGGGATATCGGAGGTGTCCGAAAATACCGAAAGGACCCTCATGACTGAGGGTCAGAATCAAGAAGAGGATCAGGTGGAGTTCCTTGATTCGGAGGGCGAGGTTGCCTGAGAACCCTCTGTGGCTTCTGCTGTGGTCGAGGAGCCAGTTCCCTCTACGTCTGCTGCTTCGCTTCCTGCGCTGCCAACCACCCAAGATACCATCCAGGTCCTGGCAGCACTCATGGACGACAGGTTACGCAAGGGCCAAGAGGACCTCAAGAGACATTTTATGGCCTGCAAGTAACCGAAGAAAATCTCAGTCAAACAGCTTCCTCCTTGCTCGGTGTCAAATACCTGGAGGTATGCCAAGCACATGCCAGTAACGACGGGCAGAATTTTCATCAACGACAAATTAGGTGCCGTCCCCCTCGAAGAGGTAGAGTTCTACCTGAGCTTTGAGGCATATCCAGATTGTTATGTCAGACTCAGGTCCGAACCGGCCTCCAGGGAGGAGACTGAACCTAAAGAAGTGATCATTTTTGAGCACTCTAAGGACCAGGCTATGCTGGCTGACTTCCTCAAGAGCCGAGGCTTCACTAACTCAAAGATGTCTGCATTGAGCAAGAAGCATCCATCCTTTCTTGCTTCTCCTTCCATAATCTTTCCCTTCATGGAAGAGGCTCTCAACGCGGTCTTGAAGGCGGTGGAGGAAGGAAAGCCCTGCCCTACATTGGAGGAGTGTAGGCCTCTCTCTCTTGCCTTACCCCCCCCCCCCTCGATAAAAGCAGGAAGGATATCCAGCTTACCTTCACGGTTGGGAAGTTGGAACCTGACATTGCTGGCCGTCAGTTCAACGAAAATCTCCCCAAGCTGAATGACCATCTACTGCGTATGGAACTGGACACCAAGGAGAGGCGGGCTGCCCCCCTATCCCTTCAAGTACAGCTAGAAGCAATGGCCGGGGACATTCTGGTCCCGGACTTCTACATGGTTCTTGCTAAAACCTACCTTATGACTGAGATGAAGGATTTGCATAGCTTCATCAAGGCCTGCAGAGCCTGTAGAGAGTTTATGTTCGACAATGTAGCGGTGAAACACGAACCCCCGGAAACTGATCTCCTCCAACATCTGGGGCAAACATCTCTTCCCAATGGCTTTGGTTAAGGAGATTGTGGACAATGCTGCCACTGAAAATCGGAACCTTCTCAACAAGTGGAACATGTCCCGTAAGAGGAAGTCCTCTCAGGATGAAGGCCCACAACCTAAGAGAAAATCCTCTAAACCTAGACCCTAGCAGCGTCAACCCAAATGCCAGTTTCCGGCTCCCTCTACTCCCCAGATAGTGGCCCAGCCACAGCAGACCCTTCAGCTGGTCCTTCAGCCGGTGGTGTCCCAATCACCGGTCTTCACCCCTGCCTACGAAAGACAGTCCACTACCTTTCCTCCCAGAGGTAGAGGCTCTGGCAGAGACTCCTCTTGTCACCCTTCCAGAGGCAGATGTGGAAAGGGAGCAGGCGGCCGAGGTAGCAAACCCTGGGGAAACCAGAAGCAATGAAGTGCCTTCAGTGGGAGGAAGACTCCGCCAATTTCAGGATCGTTGGACCTTCAATCCTTGGGCACACAGCATCATCAAGAAGGGACTAGGGTGGAGCAGGATACACCCACCTCCAACCTTCTACCAATTCTTCCAGCCCTCAACCCCCATCCTAGAAGAATATGTCCTAGAACTCTTGAACAAGAAGGTGATCAAGAGGGTAAAGTCCACCAGGTTCCAGGGAAGACTGTTTTGTGTTCCCAAGAAGGACTCAGACAAGTTCGGAGTCATTCTCGACTTGTCCCATCTCAACAAGTTCATTGTAAACAACAAATTCAAGATGCTGACTCTTCAACATATAAGAGCCCTACTGCCTCACAAGGCCTACACGGTCTCAATAGACCTGGCGGATGCCTCTAAGCACAATCCAATGAATCACCAGCTTCCTCCTACCTAGGATTCAGGCTCCAAAGAAGAAACCACGCCTTCAGGGCCAATGCCTTCAGGCTCAACGTGGCACCAAGAATCTTCACGAAACCAGCAGACACAATCGTCCAACAGCTACACCTCTAAGGCATCCAGGTGATGGCTTACCTCGACGATTGGCTAGTCTGGTCGACATCGTCAGAAGAATGTTCGCGAGCCTGCAGAAAGGTGATCCAATTCCTTGAACATCCGGGTTTCAAAATCAACACCAAGAAGTCTCGCCTTCTCCAGCTCAGAAGTTTCAATGGTTAAGAATCCATTGGAATCTTCAGTCACACCAACTTTCCATCCCTCTGAAGAAAAGGAAGGAAATAACCGGGTCTCTCAAAAGACTTCTCAAATCTAAATGGATTTCAAGATGACAGCAGGAGCGTGTACTAAGGTCCCTACAGTTCGCCTCAGTGACAAACCCAGTGCTACGAGCACAGCTAAAGGATGCTTCAGGAGTCTGGAGACGAAACGCATCCATCGCTCGAAGAGATCTCAAAAGACCCCTACCAAACAGGCTTCGCTTACTCCTCAAGCCATGGTCGGAAACAAGGACATTGAAAAGATCTCTCCCTCTTCAACCAGCACCTCCTTCGATCAACATCCACATGGATGCCTCACTAGAGGGATGGGGTTGTCACTCCTACCAACGACAAGTTCAAGGAACATGGTCTCCCCTGCTCAAGACGTTTCACATCAACATCTTGGAGTCCATGGCGGTTCTTCTCACTCTGAAGAAACTATCACCTCATCCTTTGATCCATATTCATCTAACTCTGGACAGATCCGTGGTGGTCAGATGTTTCAACCTTCAGGTCTCAAGATCGCCCCACCTCAACCAAGTGCTTTTGCCCTTTTTTTGCTGGAGGACAAGAAAAAAAGGCACTTTTCTGCAGATCACCTGCAAGGATTCTGCAATATGACGGCGGACGCTCTATCGAGGACAAGCCCCATAGAGTCGGAATGGTCCCTAGATGCAAGATCATTCTCTTTCATCTCCCGTCAAGTCCCGGAACTGCAGATCGACCTTTTCGCGATGAGCGACAACAACCAACTTCCTCGATATGTGGCCCGATACGAGGACCCCAAAGCGGAAGCAGTAGACGCCATGTCCTTGGACTGGAAGAGATGATCCAAGATTTACCTGTTCCCTCCACCCAATCATCTGCTGAAAGTCCTCTCCAAACTGACAAACTTCAAGGGAACAGCAGCCCTAGTGACTCCCAAGTGGCCCCGGACCAACTCTTTTCCCCTAGTCCTGGAGCTCAACCCAAGCTGATCCCTCTGCCTGGCTCAGTTCTCTCCCAGCAGATGCAAAAGTCGGCTGTCTTCGATTCATCAAAGAAAGTCCAAAATCTTCATCTCATGATTTTCTCTCCCTAGCCGCGGAGAAAAGTTTTGGAATCTCGAAGAAAAGCTCAGACTTCCTAGAGGAATACAAATACAAAGACTACCAGAAGGCAATATGAATCATCCTGGAAGAAGTGGGTATCCTTTGTCAAGGGAAAAAACCCTATGGAAATCTCCATAGATTTTTGTATGTCCTTCTTTATTCACTTCCATGGACAAGGCTTGGCAGCTAACACGATTTTCATGTGTAAATCGGCCTCGTCAAGACCACTACTGTAAGCCTTCCAAATAGATTTGTCTAACGAAATCTTTAACAAACTTCTGAAGGCATGTGCTAGACTGCGCCCAGCACCTCCATTGAGACCCATCACCTGGTTCCTGGATATAGTGCTCCATTTTGCCTCTAGCTTGGACAACGAATCTTGCCCTCTGAAAGACTTTACCCAAAAAGTAATTTTCCTTTTTACTCTCGCATCAGGAGCCCGAGTCAGTGAAATAGTGGCATTATCAATAGGAGAGGGCCAGATACAGTTCGCCGACACATGGGAAATTACCCTCTTCCCCGACACTACGTTTCTCGCCAAAAATGAACTCCCCACCAAGAGATGGGGAGCTTGGAGAATCTACCCTCTGAAGGAAGATTTCTCTCTATGCCCAGTGGAGAGTCTTAAGGTCTATCTTCGAAGAACTTCAGACTCTGGCAGAGGACAGCTTTTTAAAGGAGAAACATCAGGTAGTGACCTGTCACTTAAACAACTATGGGCGAAAATCACATACTTTATTCGGAGAGAGGATCCTGACAGTACACCCGCAGGTTAGGATCCTAGGAAAGTCGCCTCTTCTCTAAATTTTTTCCAAGGTATGGATTTCGAAATCCTCCGATCCTTCGCAGGCTGGAAATCCTCAAGAGTGTTTTTTAAACACTATGCAAAGTAGGTGCACAAAGTTAAAAGATTCATGGTAGCAGCAGGTAGTGTATTGAAACCAGCTGCTTAGTGCTGCATAGAACAGTGAGTTATTTCGGGACTCTAACTCAATGGGTGCCTGTGTTGACCCTAGTGCAATACATAGTGATTTCAGGTGACACTTAGTGTCACAAAAGAGTGTTCTTCCTCAAGGTGAAGGGACATAGATTCTAACACATGTGCCACATGTTCTTGGACATGAAATGTGTTGTGACTTTTAAAGACTTTCGTTCCCCAGGAACTCATGTATATAAAGGCAAATTCTTTCCTTTCACATTCCACATCACCGTCTTTCAGTTCATGATCTATGTCTGTTATTCAACAATTTTATTGTAAATTATTTACCTTATTTTACTTTATTGCAATTTCTTGAATTAAATAGATATTTCATTTACCATATGCATGTTATTTTGACTTTCCATATGAAAATAAATTGCTGTTACTGTTTACCCCTAATTATTTGTTATTATATTATATATAATAATTATCCTGTCTGAAAGATGCTCACCAAGTAAGTGAAATATTGTTCCTACACAAATATTTAACCTTCCGATCTGTCTACGAGACTGGCACGATCCTCGCATCCAGGTGAGTCTATCTACATCTTGGTACTTAGAGATGTTCCACTTGTCCAAACAGGACCTTCATGAAAGGGGGGCAGGAAGCCATGTCATTGTTTATGCCACTGGTAGGGACATATAATGGAGATGTCACGGTCTCTAAGGTCACCAGACCAAAGGAATATTGTTTGAAGTAGAAAGCACTTTCAAATGGGGAAAAACCACGATACACTAATTCCCTGGTACACTTTCATCAGGAGTCATGACTTGAGCCCAAAAAACGGATTTTGAGCGATGCGAAAAATATTTTTTTGGGTGAGATGGCCATGACGTCCTGATGGACTCGCCCTACTGGATCTAGTTTGGCATATCAGGCCCCTCCCATTCATATTTTATCGTGAAGGCTGGCAGAAACGCTGAATTTGGAATATAGAGGACGGACGTGACGTCAGTCAAGATGTCGGACAGCTATGGCTGCCGTTTGTTTACGTCGCGAGGTACCGTAACAGTAACGTGAGAGGATAACTTTGCAATGGCTCCTCAGTTATGTTGCCACCTTTCTCCCTCGAAGCGTAAACGCTATGTGGTGTGCAGATAGCCATGTGGCGTGTCAAGCATACGTCCCCTGTGGATATACGATATCCTAAAGGGAAACCTTTAGGGTACTCGCGCTAGAAGTTAGAATTCTGTGAAACCTTTGGTTTAATTCTCTTGCAATATCCACTGTAGTCATATATAACATCAGGAAGCTACTGAAAGAAACTTCCATCAGGACGTTATGGCCCTCTCACCCAAAAATTGATTTTTCGCTTCGCTCAAAATCCGTTTTATATATATATATATATATATATATATATATATATATATATATATATATATATATATATATATATATATATATATACCTGCCTATCTATCTATCTGCACATACATAAATATATATATATATATATATATATATATATATATATATATATATATATATATATATATATATATATATATATATATATATATATATATATATATATATATATATATATACTGTATATGTATGTATATATATGTAGATATATGTATTGGTATTTCATATAATATATATATATATATATATATATATATATATATATATATATATATATATATATATATATATATATATATATATATATATATATATATATATATATATATATATATATATATATATATATATATATATATATATATATATATATATATATATATATATATATATAGCCTCCTCATTCTGTCTCCTCCTCTCCTCGAAGTCCACGGTGCCATGGTGTACTCTACTCCTCCAGGTTTTCCTGTCCCTGGCTGTTTCTTCCCATGAGGAAGGATCGATGTCAGTTAGAGTCAGGGTGCGCTTTAGTTGATCTTCATAACGCATTTTCGGGGCTTCTCGTGGTCTGGTGCCCTGGGTCAGTTCTCCGTAGAATATTTTCTTTAGGATCCTAGATGGATCCATCCTATGCACGTGTCTTATCCAGCGGAGGCGGTGGTGGATGATGGTGGCCTCCACGCTGGTCAGCGAGGCACGTTCTAAGACTTCAATGTTGGTGGTGTGGCTCTCCTCGGGGAATTTCAAGATCTGCCTCAGTTTCATTTGTAGGAAGCGTTCTAGGATTTTAATATTGTTTCTATATAGCGTCCATGTTTCACATGCATACAGGAGCGTGGAGAGGACTACTGCCCTGAACACGATTATTTTGGAGGTCATTGTCAGTACGTGGTTGTTAAATACGCGGCAGTTGAGTCGGCCAAAGGCGGAGCGGGCTGCCCTGATCCTGTTCTCCACGTCCTTTTTGCTTTTGGGAGCTGATGTTTCGATGCTCCCTAGGTAGGAGAACTGGTCCACCTGTTCTAACAGTTGGTCATTCACTGTGTTATTGAAGTTGGGGATCATCAGTCCTGGTGGGTGTTGGACGAAGGTCTTGGTTTTGTCTGAGTTGACTTGCATCCCAAAACGTTCGTAGGCAGAGTTGTATGCATCAGCTAACGACTACAAGTCCTCTGCTGTCTGACGTGGGGTGGCATTGTCGTCAGCATACTGCAGTTTTCGCACTGCACACAAAGTGGTCTTGGTTCTGGCGCGGAGTCTAGCGAGGTTGATAGCACCTCCATCCATGCGGAAATGTAGGTCGACTGAGGGTGTGTCTGTGGGAATCTCGTTTAGATTTGCTGCAGTGTAGAGCGAGAAACACGTCAGGGCCAGAACACAGCCCTGCTTCAGGCCGCCGTTGATGGGGAATGGGTCTGAAAGAGAGTTCTGGTGGCTGACTCTCCCAACCATTCCGTCATGGAGGGCACGTACCAGCTTGACAAAATCGGGTGGGCAGCCATATCTTTTGAGGACAGCCCACATGGTAGGTCGAGGTACTTTGTCGAAGGCCTTTTTCAAATCTCAGAAGATGAACATTATGGGCTGTTGTTGTTCGAGGCTCTTCTCTTGTAGTTGTCGCGCACAGAAGATCATGTCTATGGTCCCGCGGGAAGATCGAAAGCCGCACTGGGACTCTGGCAGGATGTCTTCTGCGAGAATAAGGAGGCGGTCAAGGAGAATCCGAACGAAAATCTTACTCGCGATGCTTAGTAGTGATATTCCACGGTAGTTGTTACAGTTTTCCCTGTCTCCCTTCTTGAAGATGGTAATGATGTTTGCATCGCGGAAGTCACTGGGGGGGGGTCTTGGTCTCCCATATTTTCATTATAAGGAGCATCAAACGGTTCCTCAAGATATATATATATATATATATATATATATATATATATATATATATATATATATATATATATATATATATATATATACACACATATATATATATATATATATATATATATATATATATATATATATATATATATATATATATATATATATATATATATATATATATATATATATATATATATATATATATATATGGCCATATATATATATATATATATATATATATATATATATATATATATATATATATATATATATATATATATATATATATATATATATATATATATATATATATATATATATATATATATATATATATATATATATATACTGTATATAAACATTTATATATATATATATATATATATATATATATATATATATATATATATATATATATATATATATATATATATATATATATACATATATATATATACATATATATATATATATATATATATATATATATATATATATATATATATATATATATATATATATATATATATGTATGTATACTCATCCATAGATGTATTCAAATACATATATATGTATGCATATAAAAAACCCTCTTAAAATCTCTTGACATTCA
Organism: Palaemon carinicauda; assembly: GCF_036898095.1. Taxonomy (NCBI): domain Eukaryota; kingdom Metazoa; phylum Arthropoda; class Malacostraca; order Decapoda; family Palaemonidae; genus Palaemon; species Palaemon carinicauda. The sequence goes on along the minus strand of NC_090733.1, from coordinate 8,499,562 downwards.
ATGAAATCTAAATGGATTTCTAAATAGTGATAGAAATCTTGATATTAATGAGTGTTTGGCCTTAATCGAGCGAAGAGATAGAAAGGTTTTTGATGAGAGCCATTTTAAGGACTTTAAGCGATATAAGGAATTCTAATCAGCCTTGCTAGGACAACCAATCAGCATATACATTTACTTCTATGTGAGAGCTAATCAGCGATCCTGAAATACTTTCGAAGGCCGACGATCTCACTTGATTAAGTATGTTTGTGTATAGAGATTGGTTTGCAAATATTTTCGTGGGATTTTCAGACCATATTTCGTGTAATTCTCCGCATTGACGATGAATATTGATGTCATAATTACTTTTGATGAAAGATCGGTATTTGGGAATAACGGGACCACTGGATTTTTCATATATGATGTAGAAAAGAAAAGGAAAAGCATGCGTAGTTGACGGTGGGAACTTCTTCTAATATTCTGTGATCCGATTGAAGGCGTTTATTTCATGTTCGTTGAGGATGCCGTGTGGTGATAGAGCACAATACTGTTAAAGTGGTGATCGTAATGATGGTGAAATTGAAAGAGGTGTGATGGGCCGAAAAAGGTTGTGACTAAGAACACAGGAAGAAAGCTACTAAGAAAATTTACTACAGAACACTAGCTTATATATATATATATAATATATATATATATATATATATATATATATATATATATATATATATATATATATATATATATATATATATATATATATATATATATATATATATATATACATATATATATATATATATATATATATATATATATATATATATATATATATATATATATATATATATATATATATATATATATATATATATATATCAGGTTCAGGCAAGAAGGACATTAAATGATAACAGGCAATTTCATGTTCAACCGACAACCCTTTCTGTTAATAGTTACTGGTAAAAAAACAGACATTTTTATTCAGGTTCCTGTCGGTGTTAGGGGAGAGCAAATATACAAAGCATCATATCTAAAAAAAAAATGAAATGTCGTTACATGGTATATGGCTTCCCCCTTAAAAATGACATACAGTACATGTCAAAAAGGTCGCCCTGAATTAGAGAGGCGAACTGTAGGCGGGTTATCTGGCAGAAGATAAGCAGATTTTATACGATCAATGGAGACCCAGTCTTCTTTGCCACCAATGTTTAGTAGGAACGCTTTCGGACTGTGTCAGATCACAATGAAAGGGCCTGTGTAGGGCGGCGTTAGCAGTGGCTTGCTAGTGTCGTTGCATAGGAAGACGTGCGTAGCAGAGTGCAAGTCTCTTGGTATGTGATGCTTTGCTGGGGGCTTGTAAGTCTGGCAGCATGGAGTAAATTTTGCCACGACATGACATATGCACTGGAGATCGTCGGAGGAATTTGCAGAAGGAAAAAATTCAGCACGGACGACTAACTGTTCGCCATACACCATTTCAGCTGCCGAGACATCCATGGCGTCTTTAGGAGTGGTCCTTAGTCCCAGGAGGACTCAGGGAAGCTGAGTAAACCAGTTTGAATCCTTCCAGCGGGATATCAAAGATGCTTTGATGGTATGATGAAAACGTTAAACTATTCCATTGACAGTGGGGTTGTAGGCAGTTTTCTGAAATAGGGTGATGCCCAGGAGATTCGCTAATGATGTCCATAATTGGGAGGTGAAACTGGTACCCCTGTTAGAAGTAGTATGCTAAGGGATACCAATCTTGCAATCATTCCTGAGAGTAAGGCACATGTACCTGAGGAGGACGTTGCAGTTTCCATGGGAATAGCTTCAGGCCAATGAGTGGAGTGGTCAATGACGGTAAACAGGTAACAAAGTCCTTGTAATGTGGGTAGGGGGCCTAAAACATCGACGTGAATGTAGGCGAAACGACACTGAGATTGAGGAAAGGTTCTCACTCCTGAATCCGTGTGTCGATGTACTTTTTGGCAAGAAGTACAGACACGTACCCAATCATTAGCATCGTTAGAAATTCTATGCAAAATCAATTTCCTCTTCAGCAGCTGTGCAGTAGAATGGCACGTGGGATGTAAAAGGCCGTGAGTGAGGAGCAAGTCGACTCCCAGCGTCACCAATGTGACGGGCATAGAGAAGCTGTGGCTAAGTAGGCAGGATGAAAGCAACTGAATTACTTCATTACAGAACACCATCTTATATATAAATCAAGTCCAGGCAAAAAGGACATAAAAACATAGAAGGCAATTTCATGTTCAACCGACAACCATTTCTCTTAACAGTTAGAGGTAAGAAAATCAGACATGTTTATTCAGGGCCCTGTCAGTGCAGGAGAAAGCGAAGCTACTTAGCATAATATATACAAAAGAAAAGAAATGTCGTTACTATGTACGATCGTGTGACACACGGCTGGTACAGAAGGGTTGTATAAGGGTTAATGGGATGACTAGTCTTGGAGTAATTTTAAAAAGAGAAACAGAAAGTAGTGGCAAAAATTGTGAACCGTTAGACACTGACAATAATGAAAGTAATGATTTTGAAAGAGAAAAGAGGGAAGTTTCAAAAAGAAATGTTAGAGATAAGAGAAGTGTACCACCCGCATGTCACACGATCGTACATAGTAATGACATTTCTCTTTTTTGTATATATTATCCTTTGCATCTTCGCTCTCCCATTGCACTGACAGCAACTTGCATCAACCTGTCTGCTTTTCTTATTGTTAACTGTTAACAGAACCGGTTGCCGGTTGTAGAAGAAATAGCCTGTAGTATTTTGTGAGCTTGCAGGGACTTGGTGTTTATATAAACTCGATGTTCTGTAATAAAGTTACTCAATTGCTTTAATCTCGCCTTTTAAGTCACTCCGTTGTCACCACATTGACGGGCCAAGAGTAGGTTATGAATTGAAATGCGAAATGAAAGCAACTGAGTAACTTTATTACAGAACATCAAGTTTCTATACACACTAAGTCTGGGAAGAAGGTCACAAAATACAACTGCTGAAGACGAAGTTCATTTGACATATCATTATAAGGATGCTAAGGATTGGTACTGCACCTGTACTTCTTGCCAAACTTCCAAAGTACATTGACACACGAATTTGATTCAGGAGTGGGTACCTTTGCTCAACGTCAGTGTCGTTTCGCCCACATTCACGTGGGCGTTGTAGGCCCCTTACCCACTTCACAAGGACATTGTAACCTGTTTACCATTGACTGCTCCACTTGATGGCCTGAAGCCGTTCCCATGGATACTGCAACGTCCGCCTCATGTACATCTACCTAACTCTCAGGATGGATTTCAAGATTTGGTATCCCTAAGCATATTACTTCTGAAAGCAGTACCACTTTTACCTCTCAATTATGGACATCATTAGTAAATCTCCTGGGCATCACCCAACATCAGACATCTGCCTACAACCCCACTGCCAATGGAATGATTGAACGTTTTCATCGCACCCTCAAAGGAGCTTTGATATCCAACTGGTTTACTCAGTTTCCCTGGGTCCTCCTGGGACTAAAGACCACTCCTAAAGATGCCCAGGACGTCTCGGCAGCTGAAATTGGTTGTCCCAGCCAATTTTTTCCTTCTGTAACCTCTTCCGACGATCTGCAGTGCATACGTCACGTCGTGGGAAAATTTACTCTATGACACCAGACTTACAAGCCCCCAGCAAAGCATCACACAACAACAGACTGGCCCTCTGCAACACACATCTTCCTACACAACGACAGTAGCAAGCCACCGCTAAGGCCCCCTTACACGGACCCTAGCCTTGTGATCCGACGCAATCCGAAAGTATTCCTACTAAACTTTCGTGGCAAAGAAGACTGGTTCTTCATTAATCATTTGAAACCAGCTTATATTCTGCTAAATGACCCGCCTACAGTTTGCAGATCAGGGCACCCTATTTATCATGTACAGTATGTCATTTTTACGGGTGAATCCACGTACCACCCCATGTGCCACACGATCATACATATTAATGACATTCCTCTTTTTTATATATATTATCCTTTGTAACTTCATTCTCCTCTCACACTGACAGCAATTTGCATCAACCTGTCTGCTTTTCTTATTATTAACTGTTAACAGAACCGGTTGCCAGTTGGACAATAAATAGCCTCTTTTATTTTGTGACCTTCTTGCCAGGACTTAGTGTTTATATAAACTTGAGGTTTTGAAATGAAAATACTCAGTTCCTTTCATCTCGTCATTTGAGTCACAACCTACTCCTGGCCCGTCACAGAAGGATTAGCATTCTGCAGTGCTTTGGGTCCTGGAGTAGACAACGTCATTTGACATAGAAGCACTGTGGGATCAGCCTATACTATGCAGTTCATGAACAATGTCGAAAGTGCACAGACTATTGAATAATTTTCTCGGCAGGGAGATAGATATAGACTCAGGTTACACTGATAGTGAGCTTGTCACTGACTACAAGAAAACTATCATAGTCTTTGAACCTTCTGCTCGTTATTTACTTTTGATGGATTTGAAACTAAATGTTCTTTTAAGGCAAACCCACAGGATACTTTCCTCGTTGGTGAGTACTATAACGCTATGTTTTTATCATTATTTAGGTGAGCTTTGTAGCTATATATATGCAATTAAGAAGTGTTCGACAGTCATCAGATTTATCTTCAATTATTATTTATAAACTTCATTTTCCTGATTATCAATATTATTTATTGAATTTCGATTATATAAGAATATCTCGTAGTACCTACTAATTATGTTATTTATTAAGGTAATTTTTTGTACAGGGAAGAGGAGAATCTTATATTGATTTAATACCTAGATACGTTTGTTGTATGAAATAAAAAAAGTTCTACTGCATTTTTTTCCATAGGAAATCAGTGTTATAAACACCAATAGTAATATAATGTATAGCATTTTTAGATTTCTTTTATTAGGAGAGCACATTAGAAATAGTAAATACCTTCACACTACAACCAATTTTTATTATTTTGATTCATACAAATCTTTAAGCCTAATAAAGCACAGATTATGAGAAAACCGATTTTTGTATTAGGCTCTAAGAATATAGATGTAGCTTTATTAAAAAAATTAATCTAGGAATCCATATATAATGAAAATATGACTTCTAGATATTAACAAATATATATATATATATATATATATATATATATATATATATATATATATATATATATATATATATATATATATATATATATATATATATATATATATATGTATATTTATTCATTTATATATATATATATATATATATATATATATATATATATATATATATATATATATATGTATATACATACATAGGCATATATATATATATATATATATATATATATATATATATATATATATATATATATATATATATTTATATATATATACATATTTACATACATATATATATATATATATATATATATATATATATATATATATATATATATATATATATATATATATATATATATATATATATATATATATATGTATATATATACATACATACATATATATATATATATATATATATATATATATATATATATATATATATATATATATATATATATATATACACACACACACATATATATATATATATATATATATATATATATATATATATATATATATATATATATATATATATATATATATATATATATATATATACATACACATTAAGATCAATGCAGCTTTGGTAATATTATTCCCTTGTTAGCAATGAAAAACAGTAATTGTTGGACTTTAGCATATACACTAATAACTCTTCCCCATTATCAGCACCGAATGTAGGACTGATTTTGAACAATTGTTTGGTCTATTAATAAACATCTCTTCTCTAAACAAAACCATTACCAAGCCTTTAATGCAGAAATAATTGAAAAAGAGAATTATTAGATTTAGGGAATTTTGACATAATTGTTTGAAGTGTCATTACAATGGGTATCCAAAATAAATACGCTTATATGTATTAATGCTCATACAGTTTCGAATCAGGCTTAACTATTTTTTTCGGTTTTTTTTTTTTTTTTTTTTTTTTTTTTTTTTTTTTTTTTGGTATAAAACAACATTGTATTGATAGGTTTTTTGGGAATAACAGATAGGGTCTATGTTTTTATATTATTTTTTAATATTTCTTTCATTTTTCATTTTATATAAGAATATTTTATCGATCGGTTTCTTTTAAAGAATGGATATTTAATAGTATGGATAATTGATAATAATAGTATAGAATACAGATTTACAATGATATTTTTTTTATATATAATTTTCATGGATGATAAAGCTTCACAACGATATTTGTATCAATTATAAAACATTTATAAACTAATATTATTAAAATAGATAACTTACTAAGAATCATTGTCAATCTAAAGTGTTTCTGGACGATTTTGGTAAATTTCACATTTGATAAGAATAGATTTTAAGATTTTGAAGTGAAATGAAATGAAAAAAAAAATCCTGAATGTGAAATAATTTTTCACTGATCTACATAACAGTCTTATGAATTCTTTATGATTCCATTTACGTTTTCTTCTTCTTTAAAAGATTTCCATATTTTCCCCCGGCTTAATAAGTAAAACATCTATAGTTCAAAATCCTTCAGTATAGCCGATTTCATGGTTTACTAAGTAAAGGAATTGAAAGGCCTTCCAAGCTTCGAATCCCCAATGGATAGGGGAGTTAATACCTTAGTAGAGGGAAGAAGTCATTTAGAATAAGGAGGGACATTTTGACGGACCCAGTCATAAGCCATAATTCATGGAATTCATCGGAGAGGGGTCAGCTCTTCTAGAATGTCCAATTAACCGTATAACCTTACAGAATAGCTTCAAAATTCAAGCTCTGACATCATAATACGCCATGCATACTATTTTCACGTCACAAAAGGTTGATAAGACCTGCTATGACGTAATGGATATATGATGAAATTTACATATGTAATGAAAAATAAATTGCAATCGATTATATATTATATAATATATGACGTAATGGATATATGATCAAATTTACATATGCCATGAAAAATAATTTGCAATCGATTATATATTATATAATATATAATTTATATTATATTAAAAAAAAAATAATATGTAAAAATATATTTATATAATAAAGCAGATATGTACAAACTTCTGAGAAAAAATATTGCGTGTTCGATTGAGTGCGCATTACAATAGACACCAGTTATCAAAAAGTGAATAATTGGTTTAAACTTATGCGCAATTTAGAATATATATATATATATATATATATATATATATATATATATATATATATATATATATATATATATATATATATATATATATATATATATATTCAAAGCATGGTTTTTCTTTCAATTCATAATAAAAAAAGTTCGTGTATTAACTTTATACAGCCTGATACTCTTCAGAAGAGTACCTACTTCTTCTTGTGATCGCTCGAGTGGTACTGCTTACGCTCAGGGGAAGTAAATGCAATTTTGCTCTGTCGATGTGCTGAATTGTTTGATTTTGTGGATATCTCCACTGTAATGGAAATATACTTTCACAACACGTTAGCAATCAAACTTAACACTCGTCACCTAAAACAGAGTTCGGTAATCGTGGACAAAAATTTATAAGTCATAGTACTCTTAAAAGAGATCATCAATCACACTGTATAAAACACATACTTCTACAGGTTTTTCATACAAAGCTTTGGACATTACCGACGCCCCCCCCCCCACCCTCCCCACTGCCGCCTCACAATTCTCCTCATTCCAGGAGGAGGAGCGCAGACGTCCTTTCTAGTCTATGATATATGGAGAACACTCCTTCCCGGAATTGGGCATAACATGTATTAGACATGATTGCAACATAATATGTATATATATATATATATATATATATATATATATATATATATATATATATATATATATATATATATATATATATATATAAATCACCCCAAAAATTAGATATCCTCTACAAATAAATAAAAAAACATGAAATATTGCATGTAAAAATGTACACAGTGCATGTAAGATAATTTGACTAATTTTTGCTTATGACCTCTGGAACTATAATACAGAATACCCAAAGTAAAAAAAAAAAATATATGAATATCGGAATCACACAACCTCAATTTTACTTGTCCTAATTACAGCACAATTTCGCAACGCAACTCACCACTCACTGCTTCACAACACCTGTAACTATCAATCCATGGTAACTACCCGCTTTCCCGACAAACTATTTTAGCTTTCCACCCTTCTCTTATAACTATAAGTACAAGGTATTCACATCTACACATTGTCTAACACTACCTTTATTCGAGGCTGAGCTTTATTCGTATAGCCACTTGCCCTTCGGGAACCTCCCCGGCCCCAGCAACCTAGAAATAAATAGATACATGAATAATACAGCATCCGCCTGACAGAGCACACCTGACCTACTTAACCTCTCTGTTTGGTTTCAGGTTCACTTAGCAGCGTGCCATTTGTATTGCTACACTCACCAAAATTATCACAACATTTTACTCCTACATCAAGCACCCACATAAAAACAAATTGTTATCATCAAGTCATTTAAAATATGTTAAAAGAAGAAGTGATGGTCTGCTCAAACAACAGCCAAAAAAAAAAAAAATCCTACTCATCAACTCAAGGAATGTTGCTTATGCAGGGCTAAGTAGGTTCGCTCTAATTAACACTCATGAAAAGTACCTCTTCCGGAACCACATGTGTGTGTGCCTTATGATGTTCAGACACTAGGCTATTCATAATTCTTTGCATCACTGCTGTGTTTGATTTAACCATCTTTACCTGGCATGGACCCAATTACGCTGACTCTATTTTGTGTTTCCTAGGTTTTAATCATTTCATGTACACACGAACGCCCACAAATACTTTTATCGGTGAAGTTTTGAGCAGACTATCATACTTTGAGCTATATTTTTTATTAGCTCTTCTCAAAAACCTTTCAGTTTGTTCATTACTCTCATAAAGAGATTTAGTGAATAGACACGGTATTGCTCAGTTGAATAATATATCGCAACTGTTGCGAATAAATCAGGACCGTATGCGGTAACACAGGATCCTGTCCATACACAAAACAGAAAGACTTGTCCATGCGAGAGGCATTATATGCAATTTTCGATATTATCTCAGCTGTAAGAAGCATGGCGTGCCAATGGAAGGGGTTGTCAGCTACTGAGTAACGTAAAATTTGCACCGCTTTCCTTTTATGTAATTCCACTAACCCGTTAGCTGAAGGCCTATATGCAGTCACTGAAAAGTATTTGCGTCAATTCCATGGCCAGTAATGAAAGAGCACAGTGCCTGGTCTAATGAATTTGCTGATTTATCCAACATTGCATAAGTATGAGTGTAATGAGTAAATGACCACATAAATACACATATATACTTATGTTCTGGTATACCAGTAGGAAATGGTCC
>NC_090733.1:8475154-8477654 GCF_036898095.1 Palaemon carinicauda | reverse complement strand
GCTAAGCAGGCAATTAATTCTAGTACCCAGGCCTTCTCCATCATGAGGGTCAACACTACAGAGTATTCTAGAAGTTTTATTTCATCTGCGATCAAGTTGTGAAATGATCTTCCTAATCGGGTAGTTGAATCAGTAGAACTTTCAAAAATTCAAAGGTGCAGCAAATGTTTTTATGTTGAACAGGCTGACATAAGTCTTTTTATAGTTTATATATGGCATATCTATTTTGAAGTTGTTGCTGTTTGTAGAATGATTTATTGTTAATTTGTTCTCATCATTCATTTATTTCCTAATTTCCTTTCTCACTTGGCTATTTTTCCCTGTTGGAGCCCTTGGCTTATAGCATCTTGCTTTTCTATCTACGGTTATAGCTTGGCTAGTAATAATAATAATAATAATAATAATAATAATAATAATAATAATAATAATAATAATAATAATAATAATAATAATAATAATAATAATAATAATACACATGGGAAGATACAGGAAGAAATGTTGTAAGAATTATTCTCCAATCTCATTTGCAGGACAATGTCAAATAAACCAGCAAAGTGATAAATTGGTGAAATTAGCAAAATCTGTGTATCTGGTTGTCATGATTAGGCCTATAAAGTTTGAGAATAGGAAGAATAATCTGGTAACGTATAAAAGTGAAAACAATGAGAAAAACTGACTGTTTGTTAGTTAAGAAGGAGGACAAGAAAGTCATTAAGGATTGTAAGATGTTATCATTAAATTCATTGTATCTGAACTTAATTAACGTATTAGCAATCCGGAAAAGAAAACCACCAGAAAAAATAGGATAAACAAAACTTGGAAACTAAAAGGGTGATAATGTGAGAGTTCAAAAAGTAAAGTGGAAAGAGGTGGAGAAGAAGGATATGTAAATGGAATGTTAGAATCAACTGAAGAAAATTTGGATGTTATGAAAGAGATTTTGGTACCGCACCAGCAGCAGAGGTGTGCGGAATGACAAATGGTAAGCAGCAACAAGAAATTAAACATTGCATAGTAATCAAAAGGTTCAAATAGCTGTAAAATTAAAAAAGGGGGTTGGAAGAAGGTAACCACTACCAAACAAGAGACAAATAAAGATAGACACAGAGGGAACAAAGGGATTCATAGTGATTGCAAGGGGAGAAGCTTGAAGAGTAGTATGAGTTAAAGGAAACGCTGGAGAGAGAAAATATCTTTACAGACTTGCAGAAGCAAGAAGTATAGAAAAGAAGGATTTAAGTTTGGTGGAAATTATCAAAGATGAAAATGTAAATATCTTAATAAGGAAGAGAAAGTCAAGATAAGTTGGAAAGGCTGTTTTCTACAGCTATCAAATACTGTGAATTGGTGTGAAGAGCTGAGAAATGCTCATCCAGCAGAAGGCCACATTGAAATCCTCAGAGCGAGTAAAGTTAAGAATGCAAAGGATGAATAAATAAGCCTCCAGGAAATTCAGAAGTAACAATAAAAAGTATCAAGACATGGGGAAATCTAGGCATGGAGTGGGTGCACAAACTATTTGGAAAGTTCTGGGATGTAAAGGGTATTCCGAGGGACCAAGGAAATTCTTCGATGATTGAATTATTTAAGCCAATTATAGACGTGGTAAAATGTTAGAAATAGATAGAAATAATGGTTTCAGAGTGTGTATTAAACCTACTAGAACAATCTTAGAAATAATGTTCATAGAGTTGATAGATATATATAAGGAGCAGTATGGGTTATTAAAGGAATAACATTTTTGTAAAAAAAAAAGTCCAAGGCTAATATCTAGAAAGAAACAAAGAAGTTTACACATGGTTTATGTATCTTGAATTGGAGAATGAAAGATTTGGACTACATAGATGAGGATCATATGGTTTGGTGATGAAATATTGGTAATTGTTTAATTCGACCAATAAATATATGCACACGAATATAAATGATTCTGTGCTCTTTTGACTCTGTTGCATATAGTTTTGATGACGTCAACATAATTGCCGCTTACTGTAAAAACTACATTTAAATTAAATTCCTGGATTGCATCCAATTTAAATTTTGTTTATATCTCATTTTAAGGAGAATTCAATATGCAACGGAAAAAGTGTCAATATAAATTTTTGTAAAATGAATATTTTTTCTTTATTATAAAAAGCTTTCAAGGTATTTTTATATGATTTTCAAATTAAACCAATATAAATTGTAAATTAACTTCTAAATAACAAAAAAATAATCAAGTCTCTGCTAATGAAGATTCTTTTTAGCTTTGTGTCAGTAGCTGACATGTGATTGAAGGAAATTTCGATAAAAGAAAAATATAAGATTTGAATGATGCAAGTATACTTTCGTCAGGAAAAAAATATAAAATCGATCCGAATGTTGATTTTTATTTATTTTGCTAGTCTCAAACAGAAGAAACCTTCGTTGAAAATTCAAAATGAGCGGAAAAACTTGTTGGCAGTATAAAGTCTTGAAGTGACTGTGATGATTCGAATTATATGCAGGCTTTGCAATTTCTGAA
>NC_090733.1:8465154-8470154 GCF_036898095.1 Palaemon carinicauda | reverse complement strand
CTGACTTTCCCCTCTCTTTCTTTGTTTCATTATTCTCTTTCTGAGCAATGACTGGTCGTCTCACTACTATGAATAATGAACTGTAAAGCTAGGTATTTTACATATTTTGCGTTTTTCATGTAAGATTTGTATAACATACATATGTTTTAGATTATTTCATATATTTTAGATGTGTTATTTTGTAAATATTTCAATTTATTATAGACGTTTTATATATTAACAAAAATGTTTTGAATAGTGATTCAGATATCAATATTATTTGATTGCTGAGAAACGGCATTAAGTCTCTCTCTCTCTCTCTCTCTCTCTCTCTCTCTCTCTCTCTCTCTCTCTCTCTCTCTCTCTCTCTCCTTAGTTTAGTATTTAAAGCATTTGAAAATGTTTCACTTTTCATTTCACCTGCTAAAATCAATGTATCATTTGCGTCTGAGGCTTCATCATTCCGTGTGAAGTATAGATTTTAAAAGTCAGAGGAATGACATTTTATTACACCAATCAAACTAACCTAATGAATGACACTCATGCAATTCCTATGTCTCTGTCATTGATCCATGGAAAAAATGTGGATAAATATGAAATAAAAATTGATACTATAAGCACAAAACGTATACCTCGTATTTTTTTAGGTTTCATTCGCAAATGAGTCTCGCTCTTGAAATGGGTTGTTTTATTAAAAACTTGGAAAATAACATCAAAGAAGTCAGAAAGACATTTATTGCTTTCAGAGAACACTCTGGGATTACGGATGTGGCTGCAAGTTCCACTTCAGATGATTGGCTGAGTTGTTCCCCAGCCTTCCAAATATTGTTTTTGCTAGAATTCTTAGATCTTAAAGCAGCAGTTAAACAATGGAATAATACTGTTGCATAGAAAAGAAATATGACAACGTGGTTCCTCTTTGTTTATAGCAGCATTTATTCTTTTCTCTTTCAATGGATATCCGTATATAAAGTCCACTGAAATAGCAAATCGTTATTAAATCTGTAATTAATGGTTCTTTTCGCTTAGCCTGAATAAATCAAATTAAGTTTGAAATAGTAAAAAACTCTATCATTTAAAGTTAAAAAAATATTGATATTAATGAATATGAAAAATTGTGCTTCGAAGTGTATTATATGGTTACCTACGTCTCTCTGATCTATTCACTTTTATTCACAAATCTGTTCGGTTGCTATTAAATTTCCATTCATAAACAATTTCAATGAACAGGCCTATTTTTTTAGATTATCATCTTGAATCATGAATTAATTCTTTATCGGTGATCATTATATCTGGTGCTTGTTATTTTTTTTTTTTCCATTAAGATTAATAAGTTTAAATTTTGTCTTTCAAATATATTTATGATATATCTTATTTCACAATACTATTTAGCTTTTTAGTAAGCAAGATTAGATATTCATTAAACATTATGTTTTTACCTCATTTTTAAAGGAAAAACAGTAAATAAAAAAATAAAACTTCAGAAATTATATGTGGTGTCATTCAGAATACATTTCCATATCCTAACTAATGAATTTACATTCCTGCAAAATACCTCCCCTTGGATTGTGAATAATATTTCGTTGTAGGAGTTTCAGATTTAGATTTTCCATAGACTTTCCAATAGAATATTTTTACATGACAAATAGGTCTTCAAGATACTTCAGGAAAGTAAAAAATTATGTACTTTTTTATAATAACTAACGCAGGCTTTTTTGAAGTTTTCGTACAATTACATATTTTTGCTCTTACACTGTATCGAGGCATCTATTTTTTTTTTTATATTGCCGTTATAGCTCTCCTAATACTGATAACCTGTTTATGTGTTTTCCTCCATCATTGTGTTTGAATTTTTATGCTAATCTTGACTTGAACAGGTTGTATATATACTCATGCTCCGTCCAGATAAAGATAATTGCATTCTAATCGTCTCCCAGTTACCTACTATGGCTCGCTTGCACATTTTTGACCAGCAGAGTTATTGCTCCATCCCAATTTACCCTCGCTTCTGTGCCTTACTGTTATCAAATGCCACCCACCAAAACTGCCTCCTCAGCACACGCCGCCTCAATGAAACTACAGCTTTGCAAGCGAAGAAGCATTCGCTTGGTTCCAGCGGGTTGAAGTCCAGTTTCACATCAAGATCGTGACTCGTTTAAGTATCAAAGGAGATTAAGTTGTCGGGGCAGTCCCCGAGGACACTTGCCTGCAATCTCTGACTGGCTGTGCGAGCCAGGAGACACCTCCTAACGTACAAAGTCCTCAAATCATACCTCCTTGAGAAATATTCGCTATTACTGGCCACCAGCATAGCAAAGATTTTTCAACTCTCTCAACAACCATTGTTGGGCCAAAGGGCTTCACTCGCCTTCAGGGAAATGACCAGTATCACTCGCCTACAACCTTGAGCAAACTACTCTTCTTGTAAACTGAATCAATTTCTTGCCCTTTTGGTATGGCACCTACCCGAAACTATACGCGCTGCTATCCTAGATGTTAATATTTTGGCCATGAAGGACCTGATGACCAAAGTATATTACCTTATGGACAACCCCTTCACCACCTTCCAGACCTCCATCAATGCCTTCACTCCTGATTAAGTGGAGAATTATTCAGCATCGACCGAAGCTGACGTGAATGCAGTAGGACACAGACGCCCACCCCGTGATGTACGAAGCGGCGATAAAGCTGCACACCACCCCCATATGCCACCCCTGGCTTATGCCCCAACCAACGACCTCTCCAGCCCATTACTGACGCCTATCAGTTGCAGTAATGGTACTATCACAACACAGTCGAGGTGGCTGCAAAGAAATGGGCAAATAGTTATCAGTGACTAAAAAATGTGTAAGTAGGCAATCGTTTTGTAGCGGTAGCCCCCCCGTCACTAATCTTTTCTTTTCACACGACACAGGTAAGGGTGTGCAATTTTTTTTAGACATGGGTGCTTCCCATTCATATCTGCTGAGGCCACTCTCCAGGATACGACATAATCTAACTAAGTCACTCGACATCCGCCAAGTAACTGCCAACAGATCTGCGATACTCACCCACGGTGATGATACCGTTTTGAAGTGCCAAATATATTAGAAAGTTTCTCATTGTAGACATCACCTTGCCAATCATAAGCTTGGACTTCCCAAACTTCTACCTCCTGAGTGAGTGTTATAGCTCACCGATGGTTAGTCAACACGGATTCGTACTCCTTGAAACCTTTCCAACCTGTCCTCTCCGACCTCTTTCTCCACAGCGCACTCACGGATTCCTACACAGTTTTCTGTCCCCAACATCATCAAACGCCCACAGTTCACGCAAAAGACGGTATTTATCCCCATATTAAGAGGACTGGTGCCTGAGTTTTCACCAGATTCAAACGTCTGGTACTGGATCATTTGGCAGCCGCTAAACAAATGTTTGCCAAAATGGAAGAAATGGGCATTTTCCAAGAAAACTTTAAGCTCATGCTCGTCACCCTTACACATCATACTGAATTTAGATGGATCTCTACATCTGTGTGGGGATTGCAGGCACTTGAATATTCATAGAGAACCAGATCACTACCCCCTCCCAAACATCGCCGATGTGACCTCCTACTTTCTCAAAGCTAAGGTTTTCTCCACATGCCCATGAACCTAAAAGACATCCCCAAGACTACCTTCACTACCTCCTTTGGTACATACATCTTTAATTACTCCTTTTTTGGCCTTCGTAATGCTGTGGCCACTCTTCAGCGTCTCATGGACGGCCTCTTAGGGGACCTACCCTTGTGTGTATATTACGTGGACAACATTCTTGTGTTCTCTTATTGCAATGAGGAACATCTCCATCACCTACGCATAACGGCCTTGTAGTCTGGTACGATAAGTGTAAATTTGGCGCCAACAAAGTATCGGTCTTAGGGCACCACATCACTCCTAAAGAAGTCCACCCCATCCCTGAGAAGGTAGCAGCCTTTCAGATCATCCCTACGCCCTCGACCGTCAACGCACTACAAAAATTCCTAGTCCTGATCAACTATTACCAACATTTTCTGCCAACCATCGCCTTCCCCCCCCCTCTATGCCTCCCTTAAGGGTAAGCCAAAAGACCTGAAGTCGGGTTCTCTTCAAAAAGTAGCCTCCTGCAACGATAAGAATACCTTATCAACTGATCCTGTTCTCCCGAGCCACAGGCACATCTCCTCTCCTCCACCAGTATCAACGACGTTGCTCTTGTGGCAGTCCTCAAGCAGGTGTCAACGGTTTGCCCCGCCCATATGTCTTCTTCAGTAGAAAGCTGTCCAAGGTGGAATCCGGCTACTCTACCATCAATCACGAATTACAGGTGGTGCACCTGGCTGTCTGTCACATTAGCCACCTCTTGGAAGGTACGCCCTTCATCATTCAGACGGGCCGGCTCCATGTCCGCCTGTCAACGCCAACATCTCTATGCCGTGGCTGGATACAGTTTTACACTTCAGTAGGTCTGTGGGAAAATAAATCCTATTACCGATGCCCAGTTGAGAAACACACCTGACAACCTGGGTTTTATTAGATTACAGGGCTTTGGCAAAGACTCAACGAATAAAACCAGTGTACCAAGCATTTAGGACATTTTGCACATCCCTCTGCTGGGAGGACATCCCACTCAATGACTCCATCTGTGATATCAGTACTGGTAGACATAGACCTAGACTGTGGATACCTTCTCCCATGAGCTGAAAAGGTTTGGATTTCATTCATTACCTTTCATATCCCATGTGCCGTTCTCTGCACAGCTATTGAAAACAAAGTTCATTTTGCTTGTCATTACTAAGGATTCTAAGTATCTAGGAGTGTGGCACCTTTCCTTAACCTCAGCGGCGGTTTGCCCACGTTCACTTCGATGTGGTATATACCTTTACCACATCAACTGCTCCACTTGTTAGCCTGAAGTCGTTACCATAGAAACTGCAACGTCTGCCTCATGTACATTTGCCTTAGTCTCAGGATGGATAGCGTGATTTGGTGTCCTTGGGCATATTACTTATGACAGAGGTAAAA
>NC_090733.1:8455154-8457654 GCF_036898095.1 Palaemon carinicauda | reverse complement strand
AGTGGATGACACGGCAGTGTTCCTGTTGGGAGAGAAGACGGTATCCCCTCATGGAATTTCCTTGAATTTGATGGCTTTTGCTTTCATTATAACCTTTTTGTTCAAGAGTTCTAAGGTTTATTCTTATAGTAAGGGGGTGGAGTATTGGAAGAATTGAGTAAATGAAGGTGGAGATATGTTCCATTTCCATCTTGTCCATTCTTGATTAGGCTGTAGGCTCAAGGATCG
Organism: Palaemon carinicauda; assembly: GCF_036898095.1. Lineage (NCBI taxonomy): Eukaryota > Metazoa > Arthropoda > Malacostraca > Decapoda > Palaemonidae > Palaemon > Palaemon carinicauda. Next base: position 8,457,426 of record NC_090733.1, on the reverse strand, counting down.
AAGGTCCAACGATCCTGAAAATGGAGGAGTCTTCCTCCTACCTCGAGCATCTCATTGCTTGAATGATCCCTATTTTTTTTTTTTTTTTTTTTTTTTGATTAGAAGGTAATGAATTGGCCTATAAGGAGGTCCTTGCTCATTCTTGTATGACGGAAAATTGATGGCTTGTCTTCATTGGACAAGAAGCCATTTCTTATCCTGGATTAAACTAGAATATTGACTCTTCTCTGTCTTGATTATTTTCAAGTAATTCTTTGCTGATGATTCACTTTTGTTTTCGTATATTTTTTTTTGGTGTGTGTGTGGGGGGGGGGGGGTTAAAGCAATATTCCTTATGTCTGATTATATAATACTTGATATGAGTTTACTGATTTGGAAAAATCTCAAAATTAACATTCTACCTGGTGACTTCATTTGTTTTACTCGGCTGACTTCTCATTACGGCAAGGTAAAGAATTATAGTTTTTCTTGAACGTTAAAGTACCTGTGTTGACTTTTTTTTATGAACTACGGTTAAACAGGTCAGAGTAAAGGACTTTTAACAGCAGTTTACTTTAGGCGAACAAAGGACTAACTGCTCTCTCTGATTAGATCAGTACCTAGTCTGACAAAGGGACACTTCTTATATATATATATATATATATATATATATATATATATATATATATATATATATATATATATATATATATATATATATATATATATATATATATATATATATATTTATATATATATATGGATGTATATATTTATATATAAATATATACATTATATATATATATATATATATATATATATATATATATATATATATATATATATATATATATATATATATATATATATATATTTATATATATAAATATATATATATATATATATATATATATATATATATATATATATATATATATAATTATATATATATATATATATATATATATATATATATATATATATATATATGTGTGTGTGTGTGTGTGTGTGTGTGTGCAAGTATGTATGTATACATACATACACACACACACACACACACACATATATATATATATATATATATATATATATATATATATATATATATATATATATATATATATATATATAAATATATATATATAAATATATATATATATATATATATATATTTATATATATATATATATATATATATATATATATATATATATATATATATATATATATATATATATATATATATGTATATATATATATATATATATATATATATATATATATATATATATATATATATATATTAAGCACAATTAATTATTTGATTAAAAGGACATTCCTGTTCCCGATTGAACATGATATAACGACAGTGAAGGTCCTTTAGAGAGTAGGGTTCCCCTACTGTACATGACCGAAAAAGCAGCACTTAAAGTAAGCAAATAATCTAGACTTTTTGCGTCCGAGTATCATTTTATTATTACTATTATTATTACTATCCAAGCTACAACCCTAGTTGGAAAAGCAAGATGCTATAAGCCCAGGGGCTCCAACAGGGAAAAATAGCCCAGTGAGGAAAGGAAATAAAAAAAAAATAAATTAAGAGAACAAATTAACAATAAATCATTCTAAAATAAGTAACAACGTCAAAACAGACATGTCATATATAAACTATTAACAACATAAAAAACAAATATGTCATAAATAAACTATAAAAAGACTCATGTCCGCCTGGTCAACAAAAATACATTTGCTCCAACTTTGAACCTTGTAAGTTCTACTGATTCAAGTGTCACCTCTGAGTTTATAATAAAACAGTGAAGCGTATTTATTCTGTGCATCTTTTCGATTACTTCGTCTGAGCTATAGACACGTAAGTTAACAGTTACTTTTATATAAAAGAATTTGATTATTTTAGTATTGAATTGTTCACTATCTTCATTAATTATGAAGATTAAAATAAATTGGGTCAAAATTCATTTTTAGTTATACAAAAATCATATAATTTTCACAGTGTAATATTCTCTGGTCTTATTATAAGGTTTTGTTCAAATTAGATATTTCAAGTCAGGTGATTATATAATTTTCAGAGTGTACTATCTTTTTGTCTTAGTCTAAGGTTTTCTTCAGATTTAATATTTCGAGCGATTCAAGTTAGTGATAATTTTCTGTATCAATGTTTTAAATTCTTATAGAATACCAGGTATTTTTTTTTGTAAAGTGTGTATTATTTCGATCACCAGTCTTCTCTAATTTTAAGAAGCTCTACACCAAGCACTTATTTAAGCAGTGCTTT
>NC_090733.1:8447654-8450154 GCF_036898095.1 Palaemon carinicauda | reverse complement strand
ACTTCATTTCCTATCCTAACACATGCTTTACTACCTTTGTAGAAACTTTTCACTGCTTGCAACAACTTTCCACTAACTGCATATAACCTCATCACATTCCACATTGCTTCCCTATCAACTCTATCATATTCTTTCTCCAGGTCCATAAACGCAACATACACCTCCTTACCTTTTGCTAAATATTTCTCGCATATCTGCCTTACTGTAAAAATCTGATTCATACCACCCCTACCTCCCTCTCTAAGATTGCATTCTCCGTTTTATCCTTGATCCTATTAATCATTACTCTACCATACACTTTTCCAACTACGCTTAACAAACTAATACCTCTTGAATTACAACACTCATGCACATCTCCCTTACTCTTATATAGTAGTACAATACATGCACAAACCCAATTTACTGGTACAAATGACAACACAAAACACATATTAAACAATCTCACCAACCATTCAAGTACAGTCACACCCCCTTCCTTCAACATCTCAGCTCTCACACCATCCATAACAGACGCTTTTCCTACTCTCGTTTCATCTAGTGCTCTCCTCACTTCATCTATTGGAATCTCCCTCTCATTCTCATATCCCATCACTAGCACTCAACACCTGCAACAGCAATTATATCTGCCTCCCTATTATCCTGAACATTCAATATACTTTCAAAATATTCCGCCCATCTTTTCCTTGCCTCCTCTCCTTTTAACAACTTCCCATTTCCATCTTTCACTGTCTCTTCAATTCTTGAGCCACCCTTCCTTACTCTCTTCAATTTTTTCCAAAACTTCTTCTTATTCTCTTCATGTGAATGACCCAATCCCTGACCCCACCTCAGGTCAGCTGCCCTCTTTGCCTCACATACCTTGCGCTTTACTTCCACATTTTTCTCTTTATATTTTTCATACTTCTCTACACTATTACTTTTCAGTCATTCTTCAAAAGCCCTCTTTTTCTCTTCCACTTTTACCTTCACTCCTTCATTTCACCATTCACTGCCCTTCCTCATGCTGCCTCCAACAACCTTCTTGCCACACACATCACTTGCAATCCCAATAAAATTTTTTTTTACTAACTTCCACTACTCCTCTAATTTGCCAGTTTTTCTTACTTTCACTTCGTCATATGTCATTTTCAACCTTTCCCAATATTAGCTCTTCAACCCTCACTAGCTCCCTTTCACATTCACCTACTCTATTCCCCCACTCTTTTGTTACAACTAATTTTCCTTCTAACAAAAAATGATCAGACATACCGTTAGCCATACCCCTAAACACGTGCACGTCTTTCAATCTTCCAAACATTCTTTTAGTTTTCAACACATAATCCATTAATGCCCATTCTACTACTCTTCCATTTGCCACTCTTACCCATGTATACTCTTTTTCATCTTTCTTTTTGAAAAAGCTATTACTTATCACCATCTCTTGCTCAACACACATATCCACCAGCCTCTCACCACTCTCATTCTCACCTGGTACGCCATACTTCCCAATGACACCTTCTACCTCTCCAGCGGCCACTTTAGCATTTAAATCACCCATGACAACTACATAATTCCTTCTACCCAAGCCTTCTACACACCTAGTTAATTCATTCCAGAACTCATTTCGCTCTTCTTCACTTTTCTCACTACCTGGCCCATATGCATTGACAAACAACCAACATTCCCTAGCCAACCTAACCCTTACCAACATTTACCTAGATGATATCTCTTTTCATTCCACTACTTTACCTGTCATCCATTCACTCATCAATAAAGCCACACCATATATATATATATATATATATATATATATATATATATATATATATATATATATATATATATATATATATATATATATATATATATATATATATATATATATATATATATATATATATATATATATGTATATAATGTTGTCACTGTTCAGAGTGTCAAAAGTTACAGCTGCGTAATTGGTGTAATTTTCTCCCTGAAGGATTGAAGCATTTATATTCATTATTCTTACTTTCTATCTCTTGCGTACAGGTTCCATTGACAGATTGCATTTTGGATTTTTGGGCAATATACTCGAGAGAGAGAGAGAGAGAGAGAGAGAGAGAGAGAGAGAGAGAGAGAGAGAGAGAGAGAGAGAGAGAGAGAGAGAGAGAGAGAGAGAGAGAGAGAGTTATTATATCCTATATTTCTCAAGTTAAATATCAAATCTAGAGAAGTTAGTTATTATCTCCTAATTCCCTCAAGTTAAATTATATCAAATCCAACTCGTAAATTAAATTTCTTTTTTCCACCTAATTTATCTATATGGTACTCGTTGAAGTTCTTTCTATTCCGTTTAGTTCGAAAAATAGAATGAATTAAAATTTAAATAAAAATTATTAAGATGAACAAACTTTTTATTCATAACATTCATCTCCAGAGATTTTTGAAAAGTTTTATTAAAAAAAGAAAATAGTCATATTAGCAAATTTTGTGTTCTTTTTATTGCGTTATGATTAATGAATATCTTCAAATAGATCAC
>NC_090733.1:8430154-8442654 GCF_036898095.1 Palaemon carinicauda | reverse complement strand
ACTACCAAATAAGAGATGAATATTGATAGACAAGAGGGAACAAAAAGATTGGAAGTGATTGTAGAGGGAGAAGCTTAAAGAGTGGTATGAGATTATGGGGCCGCCGAATGGAGAAAATGTATTTATAGACATAAAGGATGTAGTTATGGTACAAATTATTAAAGATGGAAATGGAAATATCTTAAAAAGGAAGAGGAAGTCAAGATAAGATGGAAAGGCAAGGCCATTTTCTACAACTATTAAATACCGAGAATAAGTGTAATGAGCTGAACAATGTTTATCTAGTAGAAGGATCGATAGTAAACATCCGAGCGACTAAAGTATAAAATGCAAAGAAAAAGTATAATAAGCTACAGGGGATATTAAGATTTAGCAATAGAAATTATTAAGGCATGTGGAAATCGAGGCATAGAATAGGTACATACACTATTTGAAAAGATATGGAATGCAAAAGAAATACCAAGGGACTGGGAAAATAGTTTGATGATCAAATTGTTTAAACAAATAAGAGGCGTGTTAATGGGCTGGCCAGCTAATTCTGTTTTTTAAAGACAGGACTTTAACATTCATACCACTAAATAAGGCGACTTAGGGTATCTCCAAAGTGCATGGGATTTTTGCCTCTGACCTTCAGTTTTGCAACGCCAGGGTGATTTATCCTGAAAATAAGAGTTTTTTTGAAGTTCTATCTCCTTCCTTGATTATGTAGACATCCAATTAAACAGAGACTTTTTTAATGGCCTTTATTTTTTTTTGCGAGATAGTTAATTTTTCATTGTTAAAAGAATAAACCCTATAAAGTAGGGAAAAAAGTAAGGAAAAAATATGGAAAAAAATAGAATAAAAGGCTCTATTTCATTGTTTTATAAAATCAATTTAAGTTATATACCAAATTTCAATGCTATATATTTAAAATCAAAAGAAAAGATAGAAATTGAAAGGCAATAAATAGAGTTTTTTGACACATACATTTGATGGTTTTCTTTGTATTTATACAAAGAAATTAATAATAAATCATGATTATTATGAATTTTATGTTCTTTTTGGATATTAATAAATCAAAACAGTTATTTATCATAATTCAATCATAAATGAAGATCCCTTTCCTCAATATCTTACTTCTTTAGCCTCCTGGTTAGGTAAAATGGTCACTCCTTCATCCTTACCTAACTGCGCTAATATCACCGATATTACCTACTTCTGAACTCTTATTAGAGCTAATTTTCTTCTTGTTATTGAGATGTTGAAATTATGTTTTTCTCTTTGGCATGATGTAATTCTTACCGAAACCAAGAAAAACATGTAAAAGCGAGCAAATGTCGAAGGTCAAACTCAAACATGTACTCACTCTGAGGTTTGTGCTAGCATTGTTACTCATGGGTACTATATAGATACCATTGCTCAAATTTTTTTTATATTAAAATGTAATTATCTAATTTTATGATAACAGAAAAAATACTGCATTTTCTTGTAGGGATCAATGTTGACTGCATATTGAGTTACTTTCACTAATTACCATGTAATTATGAAAGTAATAGGAATTTGACAAAATATTTTGTGTACACATTCTCCATTGCCATTCAAAGGTCAGTGAATTTTTTTCAGAATTTGGTTTTACTGTCATTTAATCCCATAAATCAGCATACTGGCCGTGCCCCTTTAATTGTTTTAAATAGAGAGAATTAAAGGTTGTTCTGACACTACAAACCTTATGATATTCTTTGGGTATTCTGGATTATCTTTTGGCAAACCTTTAAGACTATCCAATAAATCTTTCAAGCAAAATCTCAACTACCAAAACTGCTAGTTAATGGGCTAGTGAGGGCTAAACGGGGGTTTCTGGCCACTCCTCTCACTCACATACCAGGGAATCTGAGTCACTTTTTTCTTTTGACTTGAGACAAACGGATTTGTCTCCTCTCTGCTCTCAAGACTTGGCAATGTCAACATGAATTTTTTTTCCTTTGCTCTTTTAGGTGTCCGTGTTCTTTTCAGTGTCTTCATGGGTACTTATCTTGGGACTGAAGGGCGCTCTTCCGCCACCTTCATGTTCTCTGTCGAGTACGACCCCCTCTTCTTTGTGTCCATCGTGCAGAGGAAGCTATTGAAAGCAGGGTTCAACCAGCGAGGAGTGTTAGGAGTAGTCTGCCTTCCAGTGGGAGAGATGTGGTTGATGGTGGAGGAAGAATTTAGGAGAGATTTTTCGCCTTCGAGGTCTTCCTCAAGGGCTAAGAAACCTCGGACATGTTCTCTCACCCCTCGATCTTTTACCAAAGTTCCTGCTCATTTCGGCCTCTTCTGAGGGGCAGTCGAGTAGGAGTGTATACCAGCTGATGCTAGAGCTACCTTTATAATCTAGGGACATACTTGCTTCTCCTAAAAAAGCACCTTTACCTCTGCCCTTCCGCGAGTCCTTCTCCCTTATAGATGGTCTGTAGGCTTGGCCGTCTCTGGGTGTAGCTAGCCTACCCATCGACGACACTCTGCTAACGAGCACACCTCTGTTCACCCTTGGATTTCTTTGTCTTCAAGGAACTGTAGTTCTCTACACACTTCCAGACCTTTGTCCTCGCCCTCCGTTAGGCAGCGCACCATTTCATCAGATTGACGTTCTTCTTGTCATTTTCCTGCTTGAGATCGTCGGTCTTCTTATGATTATCACTTCCTGATTTGTGCTCGTCTCTAAACACCACATGTTCATCACTCTCCGGCATGTGTTCGACACTGCTGATTACCATTCTGCTGCTGATGATCATCATTCTTCAGCTGGACCCTCGCCTTCTCGCTCTTTTCCTTAATAATATATATATATATATATATATATATATATATATATATATATATATATATATATATATATATATATATATATATATATATATATATATATATATATATATATATATATATATATATATATATATATATATGTATGTATTTATATATATATATATATATATATATATATATATATATATATATATATATATATATATATATATATATATATATATATATATATATATATATATATATATATATATATTTATATATATATTTATATATATATATATATATATATATATATATATATATATATATATATATATATATATATATATATATATATATATATATATATATATATATATATAAAGCTAGTCTTAAGCCTTGATAAATGGGTTGCATTACTGTCTGGTCTAACCAACTGAGCATGAAAATTGTGGAAAGTAAACACATTAACTATTAATTTCCAGTTAATAGGGGAATACAATAGGGCTGGTGGAGTATCCTCACGGTACACTCTACAATATTACCTTATATCAGTAAGAACTATGCAAAGGTACTTCAGAATTCAAGACAGTGGCTTAAGAATTTTGTGAGGGGTATGCATTTGAAATAGAAGGAAAGAGAAGATTGTAATTGAAGTGTTGCTAACACCACAGGAAATGGAAGAAAATTAATGTACATCTTGCAGAGAAAAAAAAATGTTTGTTTATACAGGAGACAAAATGGAAGGAGAAATATATAAGAAAACATAAGTAGAAAATATATATTAGTAGAAATGGGAAGATACAAGAAAAAATGGTATATGAATTATTTTCCATTCAGATTTCTTGGAAAACGTCACAGAGGCCTAGACTATCAGTGACAGCCGTATTTTCTTCATGTTTTTGAACGATAGGAAATAATGCTATGTCATTAAAGCCCTCAACAAAGTAGGAGCGGGAATTCAGAGGGAAATTACAAGAATAAATTAAACAAGTTCTAATGATTAATTATTAATATTAATTTAATTTAAATACATAAATGTCCTTCTAGGAGAAAGCTCTGATATCCTGGAAGGAATTCATGATAGGAGGAGGATTTGGAAGAAGAAACCAGATAAGGATTTTTTTTTCTATCAGCAAAGTCTATGTTTCTGGTAATTATGATTAGGCCTATACAGTTTGAGGAAAGGAAAAATGATTTGGTAGCTTATAAAAGAGGAGAAACTAAGACAAATTGAACATTAAGAAGTAAAGCAAGATACTCATGAAGGATTGTAAGACTCCAACAATGAATTAGTTGTAGCTCAACATAAGCTAAAATCGACGGATTTTTGGCTGGAAGCAATAACAAAAATAGCAGTACCAGAAAGAAATAGGAAAATACCTGGAAGCTGAAAGGGGAGAAGGTGAGAGAGGAGATCAGAAGTTAAGTAGAAAGAGCAAGGGAAGAAAGATATGGTAATGCAATGGTAGAATTTCACGAAGAAAAATGGAATGTTATGGAAGGGATTGTGGTCTCCGCAGAAGCAACACTATTGTTTAAGATGACAAGTGGTAAGCAGCAACAGAAAATAAAACATTTCGTTATAATCAATATGTTCAAATATCTGTGAAATTAAAAAGATGGTAGGAAGGAGGTGACAACTACCAAATAAGAGATGAATATTGATAGACAAGAGGGAACAAAAAGATTGGAAGTGATTGTAGAGGGAGAAGCTTAAAGAGTGGTATGAGATTATGGGGCCGCCGAATGGAGAAAATGTATTTATAGACATAAAGGATGTAGTTATGGTACAAATTATTAAAGATGGAAATGGAAATATCTTAAAAAGGAAGAGGAAGTCAAGATAAGATGGAAAGGCAAGGCCATTTTCTACAACTATTAAATACCGAGAATAAGTGTAAAGAGCTGAACAATGTTTATCTAGTAGAAGGATCGATAGTAAACATCCAAGCGACTAAAGTATAAAAGGTAAAGAAAAAGTATAATAAGCTACAGGGGAAATTAAGATTTAGCAATAGAAATTATTAAGGCATGTGGAAATCAAGGCATAGAATAGGTACATACACTATTTGAAAAGATATGGAATGCAAAAGAAATACCAAGGGACTGGGAAAATAGTTTGATGATCAAATTATTTAAACAAATAGGAGGCGTGTTAATGGGCTGGCCAGCTAATTCTGTTTTTTAAAGACAGGACTTTAACATTCATACCACTAAATAAGGCGACTTAGGGTATCTCCAAAGTGCATGGGATTTTTGCCTCTGACCTACAGTTTTGCAACGCCAGGGTGATTTATCCTGAAAATAAGAGTTTTTTTGAAGTTCTATCTCCTTCCTTGATTATGTAGACATCCAATTAAACAGAGACTTTTTTAATGGCCTTTTTTTTTTTTTTTTTGCGAGATAGTTAATTTTTCATTGTTAAAAAAATAAACCCTATAAAGTAGGGAAAAAAGTAAGGAAAAAATATGGAAAAAAATAGAATAAAAGGCTCTATTTCATTGTTTTATAAAATCAATTTAAGTTATATACCAAATTTCAATGCTATATATTTAAAATCAAAAGAAAAGATAGAAATTGAAAGGCAATAAATAGAGTTTTTTGACACATACATTTGATGGTTTTCTTTGTATTTATACAAAGAAATTAATAATAAATCATGATTATTATGAATTTTATGTTCTTTTTGGATATTAATAAATCAAAACAGTTATTTATCATAATTCAATCATAAATGAAGATCCCTTTCCTCAATATCTTACTTCTTTGGCCTCCTGGTTAGGTAAAACGGTCACTGTTTCATCCTTACCTAACTGCGCTAATATCACCGATATTACCTACTTCTGAACTCTTATTAGAGCCAATTTTCTTCTTGTTATTGAGATGTTGAAATTGTGTTTTTCTCTTTGGCAGGGTTTAATTCTTACCGAAACCAAGAAAAACATGTAAAAGCGAGCAAATGTCGGAAGTCAAACTCAAACATGTACTCACTCTGAGGTTTTTGCTAGCATTGTTACTCATGGGTACTATATAGATACCATTGCTCACATTTTTTTTCATATTAAAATGTAGTTATCTTAATTTATGATAACAGAAAAAATACTGCATTTTCTTGTATGGATCAATGTTGTCTGCATATTGAGTTACTTTCACTAATTACCATGTAATTATGAAAGTAAGAGGAATTTTGACAAAATATTTTGTGTACACATTCTCCATTGCCATTCAAAGGTAAGTGAATTTTTTTCAGGATTTTGTTTTACTGTCATTTAATCCCATATATCAGCATACTGGCCGTGCCCCTTAATTTGTTTTAAATAGAGAGAAATAAAGGTTGTTCTGACACTATAAACCTTATGATATTCTTTGGGTATTCGGGATTATCTTTTGGCAAACCTTTAAGACTATCCAATAAATCTTTCAAGCAAAATCTCAACTACCAAAACTGCTAGTTAATGGGCTAGTGAGGGCTAAACGGGGGTTTCTGGCCACTCCTCTCACTCACATACCAGGGAATCTGAGTCACTTTTTTCTTTTGACTTGAGACAAACGGATTTGTCTCCTCTCTGCTCTCAAGACTTGGCAATGTCAACATGAATTTTTTTTCCTTTGCTCTTTTAGGTGTCCGTGTTCTTTTCAGTGTCTTCATGGGTACTTATCTTGGGACTGAAGGGCGCTCTTCCGCCACCTTCATGTTCTCTGTCGAGTACGACCCCCCCTTCTTTGTGTCCATTGTGCAGAGGAAGCTATTGGAAGCAGGGTTCAACCAGCGAGGAGTGTTAGGAGTAGTCTGCCTTCCAGTGGGAGAGATGTGGTTGATGGTGGAAGAAGAATTTAGGAGAGATTTTTCGCCTTCGAGGTCTTCCTCAAGGGCTAAGAAACCTCGGACATGTTCTCTCACCCCTCGATCTTTTACCGAAGTTCCTGCTCATTTCGGCCTCTTCTGAGGGGCAGTCAAGTAGGAGTGTATACCAGCTGATGCCAGAGCTACCTTTATAATCTAGGGACATACTTGCTTCTCCTAAAGAAGCACCTTTACCTCTGCCCTTCCGCGAGTCCATCTCCCTTATAGATGGTCTGCAGGCTTGGCCGTTGCTGGGTGTAGGTAGCCTACCCATCGATGACACTCTGCTAACGAGCACACCTCTGTTCACCCTTGGATTTCTTTGTCTTCAAGTTACTGTAGTTCTCTACACACTTCCAGATCTTTGTCCTCGCCCTCTGTTAGGCAGCGCACCAGTTCATCAGATTGAGATTCTTTTTGTCATTTTCCTGCTTGAGATCGTCGGTCTTCTTATGATTATCACTTCCTGATTTGTGCTCGTCTCTATACACCATGTGTTCATCCCTCTCCGGCTTGTGTTCAACACTGCTGATTGCCATTCTGCTGCTGATGATCATCATTCTTCAGCTGGACCCTCGCCTTCTCGCTCTTTTCCTTAATACTATCACGTATATCATCATGATTGCAGTTCTTCATCAGCTCACCGTTCAACAGCGTTTGATCTCCGAACACACCATTTGCCATCTTGTCCTCCTGGACTATTCCCCACTAGACGATGCTCTCCTGCCCAGAGATCTCGTGCAGACCTCTCGTCGCCCTGACTTTTGCCTGGATGTCACACGCCATCTCACCGTTCACCATTGCGATTCTTCTTCTCGTCGCTCGCAATGCATCAATCTCTCGCTTGTTGTGTGGCTGGTCACCTCTCACGGATTCAACAGTTGGCAGTACGTAACGCTACTCCACTTTGTTTTCTTGTGCGTCTCTCTCCTACATATCAGTCTCAAGCCTGACATTTGCTAACCCGTTGCTTGGCAACGCATCGCTTGCTGACGCGTTGCTCCCCAACGTCTCGTTCATCAATGTGTCACTTGTCAACTCATCAAATGCCAACGCGTTTCTAATAGCGTGCCACTCCCTTACATGTAGACTCTCACATTCTCAATATTCGCCCTCTCACCGCTCCTCTACCCATTGACCAGTTGCTCGCCGATATCCTACTCATCAATATCCAGCATGTGATTACCGTTCACAGGTCCATGAAAGATCTCCAAGACCAGCCCGGTCTTCTCCACAGCACACGCTATCTCCAGCATGTGGATCATGGACGCTTGCATGTGAAACTGATGTTTCAGCCTGCTCTTCGTGCCTTTCTGCAAGTTTTTCAAACCCTCCTATGAGCAAGGAATTTTTGGCTCACTGACAGCACAGCAGAGAGGCAACAGCAGCAGCAGTGAAGCCTTCAACAGCACCAGCAAGCTTTAGGGAACCATCAAGCAGGTATGCAGGTTTGACCATCTCTCCAGATTGCCTTAAGAAGATCACCTAGGAGGACATTTAGATGCTAGACAACCCTCTTCCCCTGACTTTCAGGTACCGAAGTTCATTGAGGAAGCATTCTGCACCTCCAAGCCTCCCCAAGGACACCTCGGACCTGTCGGCTGTTGGGGACCAGCCATCTAGGTTTGATACCTTGATCAAGGATGTCAGTGAAGCAAAGCTGAACACTACCCAGCTAGCACAAAAAGTCTTGCCATCACATCAACTGCTCAAGCAGATATTGGCAATGGTGTCTACACCGGGGATCCCCTTGGAGAAGTCTGTTTCCTTTTTCTCTTCTTCTGCTTTCCCTACGGACCTCAGGAGGAATCCCTTTCTAGCAGGTCCCCAGACCCCCTGTGATTATCTCTCCCATCAGAAGACCTTTTGGAGCAGCAGGGAGGCTCATGGTATTCAGCAGAACTTCTTTTGCTTAGAACTGACACTGGTACTGATAACAAAGTAGAGAGGAAGGATGCCAAAGCAGACCCCTCCCCATGCCGATCTACATCATCCTCTCTTAAACAGGGGCGTAGGCTCCCCACGTAAGATCTCACTGATGCCTCTCTTTGTGCTTTCGCCAACTGAAGGAAGTTTCCCCCGAGTTACTACCCATCTCCAACCAACTACTGGAGGACCATTACCTCTTACAAGACAGGTTCAGACTTCTACAGAATGGAAGGCACCTTCCTGACGTTACTTGCTGGAAGAATACCTGCCATCTTATAGAGAGTTTAATGACACTAGAACGGTCCTCAAGTACTCGAAGGCACGGCATCTCTCGCACACTCCAGGCTCCTATCGATGAGACCTTGGAGTTGGATAATAATTTGGACATGGATGATGAATATCTTCCTAGGCCTGCTAGACCTATTCCACTCCAAAAATGAGAGGAGAGAGCAAAATTAGGCCTTCTGGTAAGTCGTAGTCTGCATGAGGGCCCTCAATGGGTTGTATAACCCTGATATGGCCCCTCAGGAAGGCAAAGTTGCTGTCTTGGGCCATGTGTATTGGACCCAACGGCCACCTAAGACCAATGCCACGCTGCACTGATTTAAGGGTTTGATAACAGCCAAAAGAAGACCTTTTGCAGATCTATGGTGCCTCTAGTTCACTTGGAGCAAGTTTGTTCTCTAAACTCTTCCAGCCTCCCTTCATCCAGCAGAGGACATACCACGAGGTTATGGGTGTGCTCTTTCCGGCCTCACCTATAGATCTATCCATAGAGACCCTCTTAAGAGGCATCCTTATCGGAAGGCTTTCTGGTCACTCAGCCTAGTTTTCTTCATCTGAGATCTTGAACATAAAGAAGTTGACAAGGTATGCCATGCAGGTTGCTTCGAGGCTAGACCTGTTGTTGGGGTCATTGGGTACCTTGTGAGAACTGAGGATAGGTCCCAAGAGTCTACAAGAAAGTCCATGGAGACCTTTCTTTTGTCGGGCACTCGCACCACATGGCCAACCTTTGGGCGAATATGATTCTCAAGATGTGAGATGCCATGATTGAAAGGTTACACAGACAGGTTCCTAAAGTTGAGACTACTAAGCTCATGAACTCCACCCTTGACACTACAGCCCTCTTCAAATTTGGCTGAGCAATGGAGGAAGTACACTAAGGAATCCCTCTTTCTCAGTTCCTTGACATGCAGGCCATATAGGTAGGCTCCACCACCTCCCAGGAAACAGCCACTGTACACCAAAACGTCGGCAGGTCTTCAAAAAAGGAGTCAAGGAAGCCCTTTCCTCCCAAATAGCCAATGAGGTCTAAACACTGCAGGGGAGGGAATACACAAAAGAGCTGGCACCCATTCTGCAGTCCAAACCATCTAACAAACTATTTATAACACTATTAGCTCACCTATGGCATCATTCAGAATGCTTCTCGGACCTTTCGCAGCTCTTAACAGAGCTTCCAACAAACTACATCCATGACAAGATCTACTCAAACAACCAAACGCGAACATCTCAAAGAAGGCAGTAGCTTCTCTTCGTCTTCACGCCTGGAGGCTATGCAGCATGTCCTCTCAAAGAGAGGTTTTTCACATCAAGTTGTGAGAAGCATGTCTGGATACTCACGAAGATCCTCAACATCAATATACTAGGCCAAGTGGACTGTCCTCTGTGGTGGGTGTCTTGGAAGGGGTATTTCTTCTCTCGATGCCACTATTCTAGCAATAGCAGAGTTTATTTCATACCTATGAGAGAAAAATCTCCTCACAGTCTCAGCAGTAATAGCCTCAGGCATGGCCTGTAAAGTGAAAGGAGTTGACCTTTCCTCTTTGTTGGAGTTGTCTCTCCTCATACAAAGTAATGAGCTCACCTGCCCCTAGGCAGAAGTTAGACCTCCTCCTTGGAACGTTGTTTGTGTCCTTCAATCCTTGAAGGGTGCTCCCTACGAACCATTACACCAGATAACAGATCACCACTTTACTTTGAAGACGATGTTCCTACTTGCCATAACTTTGGCCAAGAGAGTTCGTGAATATGATGGTCTATGATATGACATCACCCATTCAAGGTGATGGGGTGAGGTACATTATGCTTTGTCCCTGAGTTTATTACTAAGACTCAAATTCCATGAGCAGTGGATCTTAGATTCGGTCCCTCTGGGAATGGGAGTGTTCGATTTGCAACAGATGATCAAGATCAACTGTTACTTTACCCAGTGAGGAGTTGGCGGTATTACCTTAAACGTAGTGTTACAGCTCGCTCCAAAGTATCAGTTTTCTTCATCAGGATAAGGAAGGTCAAGAGAAGGGTAAAAAAGAACACCATCTCAGCATGTATTCGCAGGGTCATTGACCATGCATTGAATCCCTACCCTCCTCCTGCACGTATACCTAGAGCTCATGATATCAGGGGCATAAGTACATCCCTGGTGTTTGAACGTAACTACTCTCTGGCGCCGGAAATACTAGCAGAGGTGTGAAAGCGTCAGACAACCTTCTCCGTCCACTCTCTGCAATATGTAACCCAAAGGAGCATGGATGCGTTCACCATTGGCCATGTGGTGGCTGCAAAACAAGTGTTATAAAATGCCCCAGGCTCCTTGATGGACAAGTAGCAGATGATTGAGAGCATAGGTTATTCACGAATAGTCTACGATTGAATATGTAAGAATGACTGACTCTTTCTTTCTTTCATCTTCCCCTTTCTTCGGGAATAGCACCACAGGTTGTCTGCACGCTGGGTTCACCTATCTGCTGGTAATAGCCATTTCCCTTGTGAAACCTAGTATAAAATTCATATTTGCCTACGTCTCTGATACTTCCTGCGTGGTGAGCATTAGGAAAGTCTATTTAACTCAAAATATTCTTATCTAGACAGCCACATTGCTATTTTATCACAAGCACACAGATTGCTTAGGCCAATATCCCGGCACTGCATGAGGGTTTTAGCGAGGTGTCAGGGTTTTCTGTGTTACATCCCAAAATTGTACGTGAAAACCCTGGGTCAATGGCCAACCCAGTGGTTAGACTTCCACCCTCCGGATGGGTGAGTCATCCCTAATAAACAGTGTAAGGTATTTAGAGTCTCGGAACTAATGACATATTTGAAAGTAATTTCAATTTCTCCTAACAATACAAACCTGTAGCTATTTATACAAATTGTCCCGCCATCACCTATCCCCCATAAGCCCTGCTTGCAATAAAAAAAAAATAACTCGGATTCACTGGTGCGTAAGTGAGAGTTGTAACCAGTATCTCCAGCTACCTCACACTACCCACGCTAGCTAGCAGTTTGGGTAGCTGCCACCCTGCTTATAAATCTTAATGGTTATTCTTCCAGCCTTGCAAAAAGGATAATAAAAAAATCCCTAATAAATAGCGACCGGTTTGCATCGATAGGAAAAATAAAAATTACTTTAAAATTTGTAATTTTTGAAGTCTATTAAATACACTAGAAAGAATGCTGAGACAGTTGATAGATATGCATGAGGAGCAATTTGAGTTTATGAAAGGAAAGAGTACAGTAAATGGTATTTCTATTAAAAAAAAAAAAAAAGATGAATATCAAGAAGGAAACACAGAAGTTTATATATGGTTTTTATATCTTGAATTGCAAAATGAAGGAGTCAGTCTATTGGTAATTTAAAAAGAAAGAAAGGAGTACCTGATTTTTTGGTACGGTTAGTGAGGATGATGTACGAAGAGGCAAGAATCATTTCTGCGGTACAGAAACTTTTACATACAAAATCTGAAACAATAATGAGTTAATCGTTGCAACTAACGCTAAAAACTGCAAGAAAAGTATATTGCATAGAAAAGATCTCAAGAAAGGAAAGGAAAGGATTGAAGCCGAAGATTACAAACACAGAGGTAATAATTAGTATTACAGAAGGACCTGAAGAAGTAAACATTCTAGAGGAATGTTGAGCCATGCTAAAACAGAACAATAAGTA
>NC_090733.1:8415154-8425154 GCF_036898095.1 Palaemon carinicauda | reverse complement strand
TGAAATCATAACCACACAATGGAAATTATCGAAGTTTTTTGTTATGTAATTTTCAGTTTTGTAATATATTCAAGTCAATTCATCCTCCTAATGTATCTCATCAGTGTGGGAAAAATTTAGGCTTGATGTTGTGTGAGTGGGCCATTAGATTGTAACTGTGAGACGAGATGAATGGAACTAACTTTATTTTAACAAATATCAAGTTTTTACACAAAAGGTTCCGAGCAAGTACGTCGCAAAAATTCTAACAGACTTATGCAAGTAAAGGTAAGTTTGAACAGGTTCTATTTTAATTAAAGGGGCGAGCGAAATAGATAAGAAAAATACTGTTACAGTGTAAGAACGTGTGTATAACATGAGCGGTACCTTGCTTGCCGGTAAAAAAAACATGCATGTGAAAAAATGCACCTTGCTCTTGAGAGGCACACTGTATGCTGGTCATCTTTATGGGACACTTAGGTTTAGGCTATCAATGGTGATTCAGTCTTGTTTGACACGAATGTTAATGAAGAAAGCCTTCGAATTGCGATGGATCAAGAGGAAAGGGCTTGTGTAAGGAGGCGTTAGTAGTGGCTTGCTAGTGTCTCTGAGCAGAAAAATGCGTGGTGCCCTATGCAGATCTCTTGAAATGTGTTGCTTCGCTAGGGACTTGTAAGTGTGACGCCGTGGAGTAAATTTCCCACAAGGTTATGTAGGTTCTGGAGATTGTCGGAGGGTGATTTCTGACTAAAAAATTCGCCAGGGACGACCAATGGGTCGCCATACACTGTTTTAGCTGCCAAGACATTTAGGAATTCCTAAGGAGTGATCCTTAATCCCAAGACGAACCATGTAAGCTGAGTAAACCAGTTGTAGTTATTGCAAGTATTCATCAAAGCTGTATTAAGGGTACAATTAAAATGCTCAACCATTATGTCGGCAGAAGGGTTTTAGGCAGTTTTCTGATATCGGATTATACACCGGAGATTCACTAATGATGTCCACAATTGAGATATAAAAGTGGCACAACTATCAGAAGTAATATGCTCAGGGATACAAAATCTTGCTATCCATTCTGAGATTGAGGTCCATGAGGCAGACATTGCAGTTTCTATGGGAAATGCTTCAGTCCAGTAAGCATAGCATTCAGTGACTGCAGACAGGTAATAATGTCCTTGTGATGTGGGTTGGTGACCTTCTATGTTAAAGTTTGGCATGAAGTACAGACAGACCCAATCCTTCGCATCCTTACTAATACCGTGCCATATGAACTTCGTCTTTAGTAGCTGTGCTATAGATCAGAGTGAGGGATGTGAAAGGCCATGAGTGAAATCAATTAAATGTTTGCACATGGGAGGATGTATCCATGATCGTGGAGTACCAGTAATGATGTCACAGAGGATGATGACGTTGGAGTCATCAAGGTGATGTCTTCTCAACAGAGAGATGTGCAGGATTTCCTACATGGTTGGTACTCTGGATCTCTTCGTTGGGGTTCTGCCAATACGTTGTAATTCATTCACAGGTAAATTTGGGCAAAAGTGTTTCTTGACAGGTCATCAACAATGTGATTCCTTTTCCCAGGAACGTGTTGAAGGGTGCAATTGAATTCAGTCACAGCTGAGAGATGTTGACATTGACGGGCAGACCAGAAATCAAACTGTCGACTGACGGTGTGAATCACATGCATATGGTCCGTGCAAATATCAAATAGCGTGCCTTTTAATAAGTGGCCAAAGTGATGGACAGCGAAATACGCTGCGAGTAATTCACAGTCGTAGGTAGAGTTCCCTAATTCCACCTTGGACAGTTTTCTACTGAAGAAGGCCAATAGATAGGGCGAGCCGGTGTCTACCAAATTGGGATATCGCTAGCATCAGTGGAGAGAAGGATAGGGGTATGCAGCACGGGAAAAGTGAGAGAAGCAGTGGTTGATAGAGCATTGCTTTGACTGTTGAGGGCGTGAAATAGTTTTGAATGGCTCTACCTTCTAAAGGAGAGTGTGGACTTCTACAGGAGTGATGCAGTGCCCTAAGGAAAATACTTCTCTGGAACCATAGGTAAAATCGTCTTAAAAGACTACAAGGCCATTCTGTTGTAGATATTCAAGCATGATGAGTAGGTGATGCAGGTGTTCCTCTTTTGGGAAAAAGAGAACACAAGTATGTCATCCAAGTAACATACACTGAAGGGGAGCTACCCAAGATGCCATACATGAGGTGCTGAAAAGTGGCTCCAGCACTACGAAGGCTGAAACAAGAGTAATTGAAGGAGTATGTACTGAAAAGAGTGGTTATGACAGTTTTGGGGATATGTTGTGGGTTAATGGAGGCCTGATAATACCCCTTCAGGAGATCGAGCTTGGAGAAAAGCTTTGATTTCTCCAAGTAGGAAGTCACGTCGGATTTGATCGGGAATGGGTTGTGATCCGGTTCTGTCTTTATGTTCAAAGGCTTGTATTCTGCAAACGGACTGAGGGAGCCATCTTTCTTCAGGACAATATGTAACGTTAAATACCATGGTAGGAGGCCTTTTGTTAAAAGCCCATTTCTTCCATTTGGTTGCTGCCAAACGATCCAGTACCAAACACATAAATATGGGGAACACTAGGGGCCCCGTCATCTTGACATGTTGATAAATGCCGTGTTTGACAGGAACCATAGGTAAAATTGTCTTAAAAGACTACAAGGCCATTCTGTTGTAGATATTCAAGCATGATGAGTAGGTGATGCAGGTATTCCTCTTTTGGGAAAAAGAGAACACAAGTATGTCATCCAAGTAACATACACTGAAGGGGAGCTACCCAAGATGCCATACATGAGGTGCTGAAAAGTGGCTCCAGCACTACGAAGGCTGAAACAAGAGTAATTGAAGGAGTATGTACTGAAGAGAGTGTTTATGACAGTTTTGGGGATATGTTGTGGGTTAATGGAGGCCTGATAATACCCCTTCAGGAGATCGAGCTTGGAGAAAAGCTTTGATTTCTCCAAGTAGGAGGTCACGTCGGATTTGATCGGGAATGGGTTGTGATCCGGTTCTGTCTTTATGTTCAAAGGCTTGTATTCCGCAAACGGACTGAGGGAGCCATCTTTCTTCAGAACAATATGTAACGTTAAATACCATGGTAGGAGGCCTTATGTTAAAAGCCCATTTCTTCCATTTGGTTGCTGCCAAACGATCCAGTACCAAACACATAAATATGGGGAACACTAGGGGCCCCGTCATCTTGACATGTTGATAAATGCTGTGTTTGACAGGAACCATAGGCATTTGTAAAAGTTCTGGATGGAAGACTTCCGGGTACCACGTGAGGAGGTGGGTGTAAGCATCCCTGGTTGCGCTAATGGGGAGAGGAAGGTCAGAGGGGCTAGGTTGAAGAGGTGTTGATGAGTAAGTCTACATTGACTAACATTTGGTTAGCAACATCATGCAGCTGGTGAATATGCGAAAGAAAATTCAGACAAAATATTGGCAGTGGGTCGACAGCAACGAGAATCGTTCAATGATATTTGGCAGCTCCAAATGATAGTGTGAGGTCTCGTATTCATGGTTTGGGATCATAGAACTGTTGGCAGCTACCAGGCCAACGTCGGCAAACATAGACAGACTACACTGTGTCCTCTTGAGAGTGGCCTTAGTAGAAGGGAATGGCAAGCACCTGTGTCTACCAAAAATTGCACAATCATACCTGCATCATATGAAAAGGAATGATTAGTGACAAGGAAGGCCACCGCCACCAGTGATGGACTACATACACTTTTTTTTTGCCACTGACAACCGTTTGGACATTTCTTTGCCGCAGCCCTGAATCTGGAGTGCCAGTAGCACAACATGTTGGTGGTGGGTGGCTTTATCGCCACTCCAGTATGTTACCGCATTCACATCAGTTTCAGTCACTGTTGAAGAGTTGTCTTCTATTTCACGAGTGGAGACATTGAGGTTCTGAATAATTTATTTCTCCATCTTTCTTCATATTATCAGCATTTACATTTCATTAAACTGCTACATCCCCATCGCTCATGTTCCAGCAAGTCCTTTCTAGGATCTGGAGTCCTGATGATGGACCTTGAAGTGTCATTCAGGTTTTACATAAATGACGAGCTTCTGGTAAACATGAATTGCTTATTATCATATTTGAATGGTTATATACACAAGCCATTAAGAGTTTCAATTTCAATCGACTTTTTCATTTGGGGAAGACTGCGTTAGACTATTACTTACAAATAGATATTTCTATTTTTGGGGGGTGTCACGTTTTCTTAAAGTATTACTATCAAAACTACAACCCTTGTTGGAAAAGCAGGATGCTATAAGGACTACCGCTCCAACAGGGATTAATAGCTTAGTGAGGAAAGGCAATATGGAAATAAGTAAACTGGTAGAGGATTAATGAACAATAGAAAGGAAATATTTCAATATGCGTAAAAAATAATAAAAATATTTTTTTTTGCATAGGAACTACAAAATAAGTAAAAAAAAAAACACACATACAAGTGGAAGAGAAAGAAGATAGAATAATGTGCAGATGTGTACAAAGGTAATGACACTGCTCATGACTAGAGAAAAATGGTTTGATTTTGTAAAGCGCTCCTAGGAGAGCTGCTAAAGAGTCTCTTATGCCATTACCAAGAGGAGAGTAGCCACTGAACAATTACAGTGCCGAAGTTAATCCCTAGAGCAAAGAAGAATTGTTTGGTAATCTCAGTGTTGTCAGGTGTATGGGGACAGAAGGGAATGTGGAAAAAATATGCCAGACTATCCAGAGTATGTGTAGGCAAAAGAAAATGAGCCGTAAACAGGGAGAGCAGTGTCATGCAATACTGTCTGTATAGTTTAAAGTTGTAAAAGGCCATGATCAGCAAAGCTTTACCAGTCAGAAACACCCATATTAGGTTGCTTTGCTGTCAGCTATAAGGGTAAAGACTCTTACCAACACCAATCCGTAGTGGCCCGTTTCGTGATGAAAACGAATAAACTCTAGGCATGACAGAGATATGTCAGAGGTCTTTGTTCGGAAGTGAACTAGAAATGGCTATATATATATATATATATATATATATATATATATATATATATATATATATATATATATATATATATATATATATATATATATATATATATATATATATATGTGTGTGTGTGTGTGTGTGTGTGTGTGTGTGTTTGTGTGTGTGTGTTTGTGTGTGCGTGAGTTTGTATGTATGTGTGTATATATAAGTATATATATCTCTCTCATTAAAAATACTATATATATAATTTCTCTAATTTCTTGTAGGTTTTCAGTATTTACTTCAATCGTCTATACGAGAAATATGTGGCTCCCTAAACATTTCCCGAGTGTATTTCCAATCAACGCCGGTAAAACTTCATATACTGTACAAAGAGAACCGTTTAACAAAGACTTCCGGAAAGCCACAACCCTTTTGTGTAAGTTGTTATTGTAGCTACGATATCTGGCCTGTATTGTATAAACAATATTTCTAGTTGACAAAGTTATTTTGGAAAAGGGAAATAAAATCTATGTAAAATTGTGTAACACTTGTGGTCAACAACTAATCGTTAACAACTGAACAAATTATCGGATTATTGAACGTGTCTTCGAATTATCACCATAGCCAAAGTTTCACTATAAAAAATTTTACTGATAAAAGCGAAGAACTTTGTTTATAGCCGACGATTGTCCTAAAATTCATAGTTTTTTCAGCAATGAATACTATATTGATTAGTGTGTTTGATAAGACAATCTTCTATCCAATCACATTATACGCTATTTTATAAAAGTGAGAGAGAGAGAGAGAGAGAGAGAGAGAGAGAGAGAGAGAGAGAGAGAGAGAGAGAGAGAGAGAGAGAGAGCGTTTTCACATAACTTGCAATCTTCTTAGATTCATGTAGTTTTGTTATCTCTGACTTTGAAATAAGAATTAAAAGCATTGTAGCAGTACCAAGTCGTTGAGCTTAATTTGGATAAATGTTTCATATTACAACTAAAGTATATGCATATGTAAGCTCTTTCAGTGGGTTAACTACTTCATTCCAAGTGTTCAGTGGCCAATTTCCTCTGGGTAAGTGTAGAAGAAACTCTTCATTTATGGTAAGCAGGTCTTCTAGAAGGTCACTTTAAGATCAAACCATTATTTTCCAGTCTTGGTTAGGGCCATAGCTTCTGTACCATGGTCTTCCACTGTCTTGAGTTACAATTCTCTTGCATGTGGGTACATTCGGGCACACTATTCTATCTTATTTCTCATCTTCCTCTTTTGTTCAGCTTTTATAGTTTGTATAGGATATATTTATCATTATATAGTTACTGTTCTCAAAATATTTTATATTGCATTTTTTCCTTTCCTACCTGGGCTATTTTTCCCGTTGGAGCTCCTGGGATTATAGCATCCTGCTTTTCCAGCAAGGGTCTTAGTTTAACAAGAAATAATAATAATAATAATAATAATAATAATAATAATAATAATAATAATAATAATAATAATAATAATAATAATAATAATAATAATAATAATAATAAAGCTGAGGATGACGATAATAATAATAATAATAATAATAATAATAATAATAATAATAATAATAATAATAATAATAATCACACTTAGGTCGCTGCGTGAGGTTGATTAGGTAAGATAAAGAAAAAACTGTTGGTTGGTGCAATAAAAAAGAAAAAAAAAATCATGAAAATGCTAATAATCAGTAACGACCCATACGACTCAATAAGAATTATTATGCAGTATTGTTTTGATTAATAAATTATGCTTTTTTTTATAGAGGAACTTGAGTTTTGAGTAAAATTGCGAGTTTTATCACCATCCTTTTAACTTTACGGATTAAAGTTGAATATAGAATATTGCAGGAAGTAATACATACTAGTATAATGATAATTCATGTAATTTACTACTTAACTGGTTTATGAAAATTGGTTCTTTGAACAATATATTTTACCTGGCGAATATTCCAATTATGTATTGTGTAATGAAAGTCATGTAAAAAGAAGGAAATGGATGTTGGAAGGTTTCATTAGAATATAGAAGTATTTGGACCCTCTGCAGGTGTAGATATATATCTTACTGTGAATTGTGTCTTTTCGGGATCCTACCTACTTTTGATGACCACTTTTTGTTTTGTTTTGTGAAGTAAAATACCAAATGGCAAAACAAAGCAGATAAACCAAATTCGAGAAAAATATATGGAACAGTTAATTGCTTTGTTTTGAATGTCTTATAAAAATTGTCAAATGACTGTGCCTGGCTAATGGAACCATGACGAATAGGATGGAAGAACATAAAAAATAGATTGTTGTACATACGCAATACCTCTTGAAGTTGCATACATTCACACATATTTACAAACAGAAAAAACGGATAAGAATATATATATATATATATATATATATATATATATATATATATATATATATATATATATATATATATATATATATATATATATATATATATATATATATATATATATATATACATATATATATATACATATATATATATATATATATATATATATATATATATATATATATATATATATATATATATATATATATATATATATATATATATATATTATATATGAAAGCACCCAACCGAAATGTAGATAGAATACCAAGGTTTGATACTAATAAGCTTTCAGATGATGAGCATAAAGAAGCCTTTGCAATTGAATATATGAATTAATTTGCAGTCTCAGAGACAATTAACGATGACTGGTGTGGTATTAGAAACATATATCAGGTAGTTGGTAGGGAATTTTTTTGATAGGTAATTACATGGAGAAAACCATGGATATCAAATTATATTTTGGATACTATGAAAAGGCGACAAAGATGGAAATTGATTGTTGAATGTTTTCAGGGAAGTAATGAAAATTACAAGGTAGAGCATGTTACGTATTCCAGTACTGATAGAGAAGTCAAAAGAAAAGTAAGGAATGATTGGAGAGAATATTTAGACAGTAAATAAAAGGAGGCTGACAAAGCTATGAATTCAGGGAGTGGCTAAGGTGTAAGAATTGCCCATAAAATTATTAATAAAATCTCCACGCGGGCAAAGAAGAGGAAACATATACTCATCCAAAAGAGAGATGGATCTGTTATGACAACCGAAGATGAAGAAAGACAACGTTGGATGGAACACTTTATTGAGGTCATGAATAGGTGATATGAAAGGAATAATTTTATTCATACACCTAAAGCTGATGAAGACCTTAATGAGCCCATGAATGAATTCAGTGTCTTTGAAGTCAAAGGTATTCTCACCAAACTCAAGAGATAGAAAGCCCCTGAATATGATGAAATAACTGCTGAGATGATATTGATCGGAAATGAAGTGACTGCCGGAATACTTACAAGATTATTTTGCAGAATGTATGAAGGCAAAACCAGATGAATGAGAGCTAGGAGTGGTGGTGAAAATGGCCCTCCACCCCTCAAAAGAAAAAAAAAAAGAAATAAAATGACTGATTGCAATAATCACAGAGACATCCCACTCACGTTAGTTGTAATGAAAATATACAGTGTGCTTATTCTACAGAGGCTAGAGAGAAAGATTGATGAAAAGCTGACAGATGAACAAGCGGGATTTAGAAAAGGTAGAAGTTGCACTGACCAAATATTCATTTTAAGCATGTACATCAATATATAGAATATAGGAATCCATTCTTGATGGCATTTGTGGACTATGAAAACACCTTTGATAGTGTGCACCGGCCAATATTGTGGAGAGTCCTACGTTGTCAAGAAGTTCCTCTTAAAAACGTGATTTTTTTCAAGCTTGTTCATGAACATAGAAAGTGCAAAGCATATGTTAGTTGAGTCCTATCAAATGAATTTCCAGTGAACAGTGGAGCGCTTCAAGGGAATGTGTTGTCACCTATGTTGTGCATCCTCCTCATGGATTTTGTAATGCATAGAATAGTTGAAGATGACCAAGAAGGATTGGACTGGCTTGGTTATCGGAAATTAGCTGACCTAGAGTATGCTGATAGTACTGTCTTTATTAGCAGAACACCTCAGGATTTTCAATATTTACTAACAGAATGCATGAAATATCTCAGGAGCTTGGACTCAAGATAAATAGAAGATAGATAGACATTATCAGAACGGAGTATGTAATGGAAGATGAAATATCATTGGAGGGGAAAGGATAAATGAGATAAAATCATTTAAATATTTAAGAACTATGATTTCTAATACAGGTTCTTTAGAATTGGAGTTTAATGAAATTTTGAAAAAAGCAAATCAGACAATTGCTAGGTTAAATAAAATTTGGAAATCAAATCACCTCAAATTACACATAAATAGGCTATATATCAGTTTAGTGATATCGGTATTGCTGTTTTGAAATGCGTCGTGGTATGACAATGAAACAATATCCAACAGATTTTGTAGATTTTAAAACAAAGCCCTCAGAAGAATATTGAGAATTAAACGTCAAGAAAGAATTGGAAATGAAACTATAAGACAGATTACTCGTGTGCCATATGTGGATGAGATCATGGTTAGGGGGAGATTTAGAGTGTTTGACCATGATCGCTCTCCCCAAGAGAATTTAGTTCACCAAACTTTCAACTTGGCTCCACAAGGCACTAGTAGATTAGGGAGATACAGACCTACATGGCTGAGGACTATGACGCGTGACATAGGAGAGGACGATTGGAGAAGTATTGATTTAAAAGCTCAAGATAGAGATGACTGGTGAATTCTAACGGAAGCACTTTGCGTCAATATGCGTAGGAGGAGATGATGATGATGATGACAGACACACTCATACTCACACACCACGCACATAAATATATATATATATATATATATATATATATATATATATATATATATATAATATATATATATATATATATATATATATATATATATATATATATATATATATATATATATATATATATATATATATATATATACAGTGGGATCTCTACACACGAACGTATCTATATCCGAATTTTCCAACCTCCGAAGTAAAATTTGAGCAAATTTTTG
>NC_090733.1:8387654-8402654 GCF_036898095.1 Palaemon carinicauda | reverse complement strand
CTGTGGCACCCTAGCAGTACCAGCTGAACTCGGCTGAGTCCCTGGTTAGGCTGGAGGAACGTAGAGAGTAGAGGTCCCCTTTTTTGTTTTGTTTCTTTGTTGATGTCGGCTACCCCCCAAAATTGGTGGAAGTGCCTTTGGTATATGGATGTTAATATAATTGTAACGCGAAAATATCACTGTGCTTTTGAGTTCTAGATTCTACTTCAGCACAAACTGTCTGACGCGCTTCAGCTATAAATTACAAGACGATTTAAGAATGGGACCGTCGCTTGGCGTCATGTTGCGTAATGCTTATTGTCTGTCAGGAACGTTGAAGGGGTGTTGGTTCGTTTTATAAAAAGGCTAACGATCGAGCGAGATGAAGACCTGACTAAGCACTATTTTGAGTGGAGACATTTCAGCTACACTGAATGTGACCTGGAATTTATTATTGAACTTACAACGATTTAATATATTGAAGAAAAAGAATTTTGGACTCTGGACTATTATCATCAGAATTTGTGATCCTGCATTTCGATATTTTATTTAAAATTACGTAACATCATCTGTCTCTCGCTGCTTAGAAGTTTAAAAAGTCAACTCAACCTACTTATTTTTAAGATTAATAATTTACTTATCATTTGGTGTGCCGCGAGTATTCTGTGGATCTTGTGCAATGCTGTAAATATCTATATTAAATCCTAAATATATATATATTTTGCGTTTGCTGGCTATCATTATCTTTTTCTGTTAATGTTATGGCATTGTTTTTCAATATACGAATCTATATAATCTACGTCTCATACAATAGTTGCATGCAACAGAATGGGGGGTCTACATCCAGGATCTGAATTTTTATCCTGCTTGTAATTCAAATATTGCTCATAGAGTAAAAATATTTTAATTGTATATAATAGCCAGCAAACACGTCAAAATTTAACGCATCTGAGTTTCATGACAAAGTTTTGAGGATCCACAAATTCAGAAGTTAAGTGATCTTAAAGAATGTAGCTCAATCAGTTTAGGCAAACTTCTTGAGCTTAATGTTAAAAGTTCAATGAAGAAAGATGACATTAAACATGGCTTACTTCAACATTTGGTGGAAGATGATGTGTTTCCTCAGGATGTGTTAGATGAGATGGATAGGGAATCAGTGTGTTTTATTTACCAGTTGTAGAGTTTGAAAGACTTAGAATTGAAGCTCGTTTAGAGAGAGTTCGATTCTTAGGCACGAGAAAAAAGTTAGAAGCTCAGGTCGAGCATGATAAAAGGGAAGTGGAGTTAAAACGTGATCATTTAAAAGCAGAGTTAAAATGTGAACAAATATAAGCTGAGGATAGAACTAATGGTAGGGAAGCTCAGATAAATGATGATGCGATTAATGTTAAAAAAATTCAAAACTTTAAAAAATTAAGCAGGTTAGTTCTAGTGATACTGATAAATCTGGTTCAGATATTTCTAGCAAAGATAGAGTTGTGCTTCCTTTTCTGCTTTGAGAGAAAAGCTAAATAATGTAAGTGGCCTACAAAAAAAAATGGGCTTATATTTTGTCAGGAGTTTTGTGTGGTAGGGCACAGAAGGTTTATGCTTCTATTTCTAAGTATACAATAGAGTGGAGGATTATGAATTCTTGAAAAATTACAGATTTAGAGAAATCATCCTAATTGAATAATTTAAGAATTGTGTTAGTGTGAATTTGAAGGTTTACTTAAATGAGAGAAAGTTATCTACCCTTTGTGAATCAGCTGTATGTCCTGATGACTATATACTGGTTCACAAAGAGTCTAGATCTAATGATGAAAGATTTATTAGGTCAAAGCACTAAAGGGACGCAGATGAGCAAACAAATACTGATGATGTAGGTCAAATTTCTAATTCTGATTCACATGTCAAGTCTCAAATCAGCAGTTTTAATAGGAATTTTTTCACTAGCAGTTCTGTAATATGTAATTTATGTAAGGAACCAGGTCACATAGTGTATTAATGTTTAAAGTTAAAAGGGAAAGAAGCTAAAACGGTGGCTCTTGTCACTCTTCCAAAGTCTCGTTACAGTCTGCTACCAATAGAGGTAAACTGTAAAAGACCATGTTTTTTACAAGAAATCTGTTAATTCCAGTGTTTGTTCCAGGCCTGCTGATAGGGTTTTCCAGCCATATACTGCTAAGAGGTTTGTTGTTGTTGATGGTGGTTCACCACTCCCTGTTTGTATCAAACGTGATACTGGTTGTACCCTCTCACTCATTTTGAGGGAAGTTGACCCTGTGAATGAACTTTCGTTTATTGGGATGTATGCTCCCGTTCTTTGGGTTGGTGGCCATCTAAGTGTTCCCTTGCATCATTAGGATCTTCATTGTGACTGGTTATCAGGGCATGTTATTGTTGCTGTTGATTCCGAGTTACCTATTAATGGTATTAAATTTTTGCTTGTTAATCACTTGGTAGATGTGAATGTTGATGTCCTACCGAAGGTGGTTGATGAACCAGTTTTTGATCACTCACTGTCCAAAGGAAAAGGCAACCATGTTGGCTGATATTTTTGACAGTAAACAGAGTAATGCAAAACTTGAACTTCCTCAGGCCTGTTTTCCTGAGGCTAAACTAACTAGTTTAGCTTTTAGATCTCGTAAGATTAAAGCTCTGTTGATGGACCTTGATGCTTATGGATGTGTAGACCCAAATGGAATTTTTCCTTTATTTTTTATAAAAACAGCAGATTTCTTAGCTCCAAAGTTATTTGTTATTTGCACAAGTTAGCAAGAAGAGGAGCTTTTTGAACGTCTTCTGGCAAAATATCCTAATTGATTTGCTGAACGTAATCATCTATTCCCTAGTTTGCTATTTTGTTTTCGTAAAGGCCTTGGGGCATGTGATGCACTTCTTACAATCTCCAATGCTGTACAGAAGTCCCTTGATTGTGGTCAGGAAATTCGTATCATTGGCTTTAATTTTAGTGCTAGCCTTGTTTTCAAACTAAAACAGAATGGAATGGGAGGGTCAATTCTCGGCACTATTATTAATTTTTTAAGTAATAGATGTCAAAGAGTTGTGAGTATAGGAATGTAATATCCGGTGTTCCATAGGGTAGTTTTTTTGGCCCATTACTTTTTATACTATATACACATGACATGTGGTTTGGACTAGAAAACAAGCTTGTTGCATATGCAGATGATGCTACTCTCTTTGCACCAATTCCATCCCCTGACTGTAGATCTGGAGTTGGTGAATATCCTAATAGAAATTTAGCAAAAATTATAGTAAAAATTAGAGCATAGTGCAAATTATGGGGTATGAAGTTGAATCCTAATAAAACTCAAAGTGTGATTGTAAGTAGGTCAAGGACGGTGGCTCGTCAACATCCGGATCTCAGTATTGATAATGTTTCTTTATATTTGTATGACTGTTAAAATTTCAGGTGTGATTCTCGACAACATATTTTGTTTTGAGAATCACACTAGGTCTGTGTCTTCTACAATTGAGCAAAAAAAAAATGCTTATTGAGAAAATCTTATAAGATTTTCGGTGATCAATCTATTCTGAAGAAGTATTTTAATTCTTTCATTCTACCTTGATTTTGAGTATTGTTCTCCTGTCTGGTGTTCAGCTGCGGATTCCCATCTTAATTTGTTGGACAGAAACTTACGATATATTAAATTTATTATTCCTAATCTAGATATTAATCTTTGGCACCGTTGTTCAATTAGTTCATTATGCATGTTGCATAAGATTTTTCATAACTCTAACCATACTTTACATTCAGATCTCCCTGGACAATTCTATCCTGTTCCTAATACTAGGCAGAGAGTTAATTCTAATAGCCAGGCCGTCTCCACCATGAGGCTCAATACTACACAGTATTCTAGAAGTTTTATTCCAGCTGTTACTAAGTTGTGGAATGATCTTCCTAATCGGGTGGTTGAATCAGTAGAACTTCAAAAGTTCAAAGTTGGAGCAAATATTTTTATTCTGACGAGGCTGACATGAGTCTTTTTTATAATCTATATATGACATATCTGTTTTAGACCTTGTTAATAGTTTATATAGGACATATCTGTTTTGACGTTGTTACTGATTTTAGAATGATTTATTGTTAATTCATTCTCATCATTTATTTATTTCCTTGTTTCTTTTCCTCACTGGGCTATTTTCCCTTATTGGAGCCCTTGGGCTTATAGCATCATGCTTTTCCATCTAAGGTTGTAGCTTGGGTAATAATAATAATAATAATAATAATAATAATAATAATAATAATTATAACATATATATATATATATATATATATATATATATATATATATATATATATATATATATATATATATATAAATATTTATATATATATATATATATATATATATATATATATATATATATATATATATATATATATATATATATATATATATATATATGTGTGTGTGTGTGTGTGTGTAATTATCTATCTATCTATCTATGTATCTATCTATCTATATATATATATATATATATATATATATATATATATATATATATATATATATATATTTATATATATATATATATATATATATATATATATATATATATATATATATATATATATATATATATATATATATGTGTGTGTGTGTGTGTGTGTGTGTGTGTGTGTGTGTATAAAACAGTAAAAGTGAGTTAATTTATACAAAGTCATATGAAAAAAGTAAGAATTAGCTCTAGCAAAATATACCGTAAAAATTTGAAAGAAAGTACATAGGAAACAAAATTATATAGTAGAACCAACCTCGCAGAAGTATAATAAAAAAAAATAATGCCACTAATAGAAAAATAATGAAACGACAAAGGCGTTGAAAAATATAATTAAATCTTAGAAGCTTGGGTGTTTAATTTGGAGGTAGTCTTTTAATCATCCAATAACTATTTTCAACGGTGGACTTTTTTTAATTGGATTATATTTTTTTTAATACATAAATATATTAGCCCAAAGTGTAATCATGGGACCTGTATAATATAAACCAAGACGTTGTTAAATATGAGAATCTATTTCCATAGTGATGTGATATTGCAGAATATCCAGCTGACAGCACTTACTGTAAATATTGGCAATCATACTCATCATCATTTCCTCCTACCCGTATTGACGCAAAGGACGTCTGTTAGATTTTGCCTGTCGTCTTTATCATGAGCTATTAAATCAATACTTCTTACTTCATTATCTCCTACCTCACGTTTCAGAGTCATTAGACATGTACATCTAGGTCCTTCAACTCTTCCATTGCCTTGTGGAGTCGAGTTGGAAGCTTGGTGAACTTATCTTTATTGGGGAGTGTGAAGATTATGCCCGAACAATCTCCATCTACCAATCACCATTATCTCATCCACAAAAGGCAGTCGTGTTATCTATCTTATAGTTCCCAATATTCTTGTGAGGGCTTTGTTCTTACATCTACAAAATATATTGGATAGATTTTCATTGTCGTACCACGACTCATGTTCATACAGTAACACCGATCTCACTAAAGTGATTTTATTTCCATACTTTGATTAACTTAGCTATTGTCTAGTTTGATTTTTTTCAATATTTCATTAAACTCAAATTTTAAGGTTCCTCTCCTAGAGATAATAGTTCCTAATTATTCAAATGATTCCAACTCATTATTCCTTTCTCATTCCAATGATATTTCCTTTTCCATTGCATATTCACTTCTCATCATATCTAGCTGTCTTCTATTCATGTTGAGCCCAAACTTATGTGATGTTTCATGCATTCTGGTAAGCAGGTTATGCAAGTCCTCTGATGTTTTGCTAATATGGACAGCGTCATCATCATACACTAGGTCAGCTAATTTCCTGTTACGAATCCTGTCCAATCCTTCTCCACCAACCCCAATTGTTCTATGCATTACAGCATAAGCGACAACACATTCCCTTGGAGTACTCCACTGCTCACTGAAAATTCATGTGATAGGACTCCATTAACACCAACTTTGCACTTGCTATGGTCATGAACAGGCTTAATCAAATTTACA
This sequence comes from Palaemon carinicauda, assembly GCF_036898095.1. NCBI lineage: Eukaryota > Metazoa > Arthropoda > Malacostraca > Decapoda > Palaemonidae > Palaemon > Palaemon carinicauda. Next base: position 8,396,667 of record NC_090733.1, on the reverse strand, counting down.
TATTTAAGACAAACTCCATAATAACATACGACTCTCCACAAAATTGTCCCGTGCACACTATCAAAGACTTTTTCATAGTCCATAAATGCCATTGAAAGTGGATTTCTATATTCTGCACATTCCTGTACATGTCTTGAAATTACACTTTGATCAGTAAAACCTGTACCCTGCCTTTTCTCCTCGCATCTTTTCATCAATTTTTTTTTTTTTTTTTTTTTTTTTTTTTTTTGCCATTTCCACCAACACCTGTAGCTTCTATTCATCAGGTTTTGCCTCTCCACACCAAAGTCTACAAAGTAATCTTGTAAGAATTCTGGGAGTCACCTCATTTTCGGCCAATATCATCTCAGCCGTTATTCCATTGTTTCCAGGGGCTTTCCATCTCTTTAGTTTTTAATGATAGCCTCGGCTTCAAACACTCTGAATTCATTCATGGGTACATCGCGGTCTTCTTTAGCTTTAGGTGTATCAATCAAATTATTCCTTCAATTTCTCCAATCATGACCTCACTAAAGTGCTCCATTCAATCTTCCGGTTCTTCATCTGTTGTTATGACAGATCCATCTCTCTTTTTTTATTAGTATATGCTTCTTCTTCTTCTTCGCCCTAAACGAGATTTCATCAAGAATTCTCATAGCATTTCTTACATCATAGGGACTTCCTAAATTCATAGCTTTGTCAGCCTCATGTGTTTTCCTGTCTCAAAATTTTCTGCAGTAATTCCTGGTTTTATTTTGACTTAAATTACAAATCCTGGAATACTTAGCATGTTCTATCCTTGTAATTTTCGTTACTTCCTCAAAATCCTTCTTTGATCAATTTCTATCTCTGACTCTTCTTTATACTATTCCAAGTACAATTTGACATCTATGGTTTTCTCCTTGAAACTGCATGTCCCAGAACTTCACTACCAACTCACTGATATATGTTTTTAATAACCCACCATTCCTCATTAGTTATCTGCTTTTTATATCTTAAATTCTCTAAGACTGCAAATTGATTCCTACATTCAAATGCAAAGATTTTTCTGTGCTCATCTTCTAGAAGCTTAGTTCTATCAAACCTAGGTATTTTACCTATGTTTCTGTTTGGTGCTTTTGGCAGTGAGGAGCTGGTGATCACCAATATCTACACCTCTATAGCTTCATACATTTCTTAGAGTTCTCTTACTATCTCTTAATTAATGACTATGTGATCTATTTGATTTTTGTAATTGTCATAGGGTGAAGTCCATGTGTTTATGTGGTACTGTTATAAACATACATTAGTGTTTTATCTCATGTCTCTTAGATGTGATATAGATTTGTTGGACTTGTAGGTTACTTCTTGTGAATAAGTCTAGTTCAGTTAACTTTAAAACAGTTTATTAGTAGCTCCATCACTGAAGTATGGATGGTTTGGTCGGATGACCATTCCATCTGACAAGATTAATAGAATTAACAAAATTATAGGTTATGGTGATAACGTTGTATGAGTTATCTCAGCATTTATTAAAAATATGATTACACAAGATTACTACCGGAAGCCATCTGGTGCCTTGCAGACACCAAGAGGTCAACTGTTTCTCACAGGATGCTTGTATTGTGTTGACGTTACATACAAAATGTTTACCTATGCAATGATTTAGCTTGATCTTACTTACACATCCTGTTATGACTTAACGTTCACACTCCACCTCCCTATGATCCATTTGGTCATAGGTTTATAAATGGATACGTATATTACATTAGCTCGGACAGTTACCTTCAAATAATTGAATAATAAAAAGTCCGTTAAAAATATGTTTTCTAGGAGTGTGGCTGGATATATATATATATATATATATATATATATATATATATATATATATATATATATATATATATATATATATATATATATATATATATATATATATATATATATATATATATATATATATATATATATATATATATATATATATATATATATATATATATTTTAGTCACAAACAAGTGATTAAGGATGAACGTTCAAATAGGTATAAAAAAAAAATACATACCAGACGGACATGGGAAATACAGATCTTTATATGGTATATTGCTAGCAAATGATTATGTGGTACCCGCCCCCGCCCCCCCCCCCCCCCCCGCAAAAAAACTGATGTACATACGATACGGTAACTTGTTAAAGAATAGTTGTTACCTTGGTAAAGATATAACTACAGTACAAAAAAAAAACTTTCTGGTACGTACACGCACCACGGTTTCATATACATATAGATTTTTATATATAGGGCTTATATATTTTATTAGATGCCCAAAAAATGTTTTTTTTTTTTAAATGTTTTTAAAATGCAAATGTCCTAGAGTCTCTTCAACTACATATTACTAGCATACTAACCGCTTTTACTACAGTTCACTATTCCAGACAATTTTACTCCTTCGAGTGAATGAAATGGCCAATTCCAAACGGCTCTAAATTGAAAAGCTTTCAAAATATATGAAGTGTTGTCTGGACATGACGAAACGTTCCTCTTGAGCTCCACCTGTCTTTGCCTTAACCTCACCAAACAAAGATGTTAACGGTGGTAAATATCATCACCGTAACGCTAATTGATATTAGTAACACATAGAAACGAAGATCTGCATAAGTCGGTCACGGGTAGTCCATCTCGGTTAATTTCATCGATCGATTAGCCACTCGTGCGTTCTATGGGAGAGGCAAGGATGGGATTGTAGTGGTCCATGGGAAATTCGCGAAGTAGGCCCGTTCCCTGATAAATGTGTTAATTCCTTTGACCGTGTAATTCGTGGACATACCGATGCAACCATCTGCTGCAACAAAGATCTGGGAATAGGACGTGGATCCGTCAGGGCATGATACATTGAAGCCGGCCTTGTCATATCGTATCCATGAGCCTTTGTTCAATCTGCAATTGAACTTATTATCGTCAAAAGGATAAAGTTTTTTCAGAAAATTTTCATATGTATGGGAGAGAGCACCGTTTAGCAAAATACCTAACTCGCATGAATCCATTGATTTTTTATGGAATTCAAAGGAGTCAGCTGTATATACTTTATTATTCATTGCTTCTGAACAGTAAGTTAATTTATCTAAGTCTTTAATCACCGTATGTTTCCTTATCAGGGGAAATCAATATGTGTCCTGTCAAACTGGATATTTCTGGACTCGAGTTATTCGTCATGAAAGCCGGGAATGGTGATAGCTTGTATGATTGCCAGGCATCGGAAGAATCAAAAGGAACTGTAATCATGATCCTGTAATTTTCAACACTTACTATAATTAGGCTATAATAAAATTCTAACCTATGGGCGTCTAACAAAGGAACATAACCTATTTTCTCCCGTCAGTTCTACAAAATTACCGTTAAGTCTTTTATTGGCAACAGATGTGGTGATAAAACACCTTTAGTTGCTAACGTAATAGCTTCCACATAGTCTTTAGATTTCTCAATGAAATGTGCAATTTTAGTACGGATATGATCTATTTTTGAATTATAATACATTAATGTTGCCAGCAAGTTTTGTACTTCCATAATCTTACTGATTTTGCTAGAATGTTCGTTCACCAAACTCATAATTTGATTAAATGATGTTAAATGATTCCTTAGTTTTGATAAAACTAATTCGTTTTCATGTTCTAAAAACTCAATTTTCTTATTTTGATTACTGATTTTAAGATGATTTGAAATCCCTAAGCCTAAACTTGCAACAGATCCAAAGATGTTTAGTGCAGCAAAAATAAACAGGTTACGTCTTTCAAAGTTAGTGAGTCTTACTGTCCACATTAGAAGGTCGTGAACCAAAGATTCTGCCTCGTAAGTCTTGTTTTACAAGTCTTGAGATAGCATATCTGCTACTCTTAGTGTTGGTGCAAGTGAACTCTCTGTATTAAAAGGAAAATGTCTTTTATGCATCTCATTTTATGAAGCAGCAAACCTTGAAATGTCACTCTTTAAGCTAATGGTGTCATTCTCTGGGAGAAAAATAGCTTGCATGTTTACTTGTATAACTATATTGCTTGCAGTAATAAAAACGTCTTCTGTTCTCTCTACTATAGTGCCATATCTAAAATCTATACTTTTAGTTTTAGGGCTCTTCCCACATGAGAAAAATATCTGAGGGAACAATATTGCTCCTAACAATAAAAACTTCATTTTGGAAACCTGCAATGAGAAAAATATATGAAATTACTCCTGTATTAAAAATATCATAAAAATATCATACAAATTTCATAGATAAAAAAAATTCCCTCACTTCCTTCTCTCTTATTTTAATTTATTATGTGAGCAAATGGTACAATTCTCTCATCAGTGGGTTGGGATATGTTTTGAACTCTAAATCTATTGGCCGTTAATGTTTCCAAAATGTTAGATGGGCCTTCAAACTTATGTGTTAGTTTGTAATCGAGTCCTTTACATATATTTACCTGTATGTATACGTTATCACCCACGGTATATGTTTTAGTTGGCTTCGCTATTTTATCATGATTCCTTTTCATTATGATTTGTGATTCTTCTGAATTCTTTCGAAAGATATCATAACGACTTTTGCTTGCATTTATTACTTCCTTTAAAGGATTTGATAAATTAGTTTTAGGCGTTAATACATGGAAAGGCGTTCTAATTGGTGTACCATACAATGCCTCGTGCGGTAACATTTTGATTGATACATGGTATGAGTGATTCAGAGTACTTAGTACAGCGGGTATTGCAATATCACTGTTGGGGTCTGATCCCCCTAGTGTTAATCTTAATATGTATAAAACCTCCCTATTCGCTCTTTCCACTAGCCCATCCGACTCTGGGTGATAGATCATGGTATTGATTTTCTTTATGCTAAGGATTTCACACAATGAGTTATGGAAATGATTATTAAATTTTCCACCCAAGTTTTAAGCATTATCAGTTCTGTATATCGAGTCAAAGCATCTACAATTACTAAGAGGTGCTTATTTCCTCTGTCTGACTCATAAAATCCTGTTAATAAATCTAAATGTATTCTTTCAAAGGGTTGATTGGGCACGGGATAAGCCCCTAGGCTGACATGTGTTTTTGTGTGCCCTTTGTTTTCCTGACAAGTGCGACAATTGGATATGTGTTTTTTATATCTCTAAGCATCATATGCCAATAAAACAATGTTTTGGTTTCTGTGACATTATGGAGAACGCCGGGTGTCCATGCAATTGATTTGCATGCAACCAATTTAGGACAGTTGATATAAGTTAGATTGGTACCACTACCTGGTCGTTAGTCACATGTGGTGTATTGCGTGATTTCTTTGTCACTGATCTACAAAGAATATTGTCCTTGATTATATAATTCTGCTGCGTATACTTTATATATCCCTTTTCCTTAGGATTTCCTTTCAAAGCATTTATGATTTTTTCTCACTTCTGATATTTTCTTTCCTCAGTCTATAATAATTCAGCGCTCCAGCCCAGATCTTCCTGTTCAGATACAGTTATTAACAATAGGCATGGATATGAGATATCTATTAATTCAGCTAATGGCTCCGTACAAGATGACACGGGGTTGCGGGATAATGCATCAGCAATGATATTTGCTTTCCCTAGTAAATACCCGATCCTCACGCCAAAGTCTTGGATAATCAAATGTCACCGAGTTTGTTTGGGGCTGTGACTAAAGCCTTTAAAGAAGTCGGTTAGGGGTTTATGATCAGTAAGAACCTTGACGGGATAACCGTATATTATGAACTTAAAATGCACTAGTGAATTAACAATGGCTAGCCCTTCCTTGTCTATTACTGCATACTTACCTTCGGAAGTTCTCAGTCTATATGAATAAAAAGCTATCGGGAAAAACTGTTTGTCATATTGCTGAAGCAATACCCCACCTACTCCTAGGTCTGAGGCGTCTGTTGCAATGAAGAATTCGTTTCCGAAGTTAGGAGATTATAAGATAGGAGAACTACACAGTTCATCTTTCAAGGTATTAAACGCCTGTTGATGCTGCCCACACCATATGAAATCTACGCCCTTCTTCGTAAGATCAGTTAGGGGAGTGTCTATTATTGAATAACTGCGTATAAAACGCCTGTAATATCCACTACACCCCAGAAATGGCTGTATTTCCTTGATATTAGTAGGTATCGGAAAGTTACAGATAGTCGACACCTTATCGTGGACTACTTTAAGACCTTGGCTAGGCACCGTAAATCCTAAATAGACCAATTCCGTTTTGAAGAATTCACACTTACTAATCTTTACCCTTAAGTTATGCTGTCTTAGTCTCTGTAGTACTAGTTCCAGTTTACGTAGATGTTCTTCTAAGGTATTAGAAAATATTACAAGTTCGTCCATATAGGCATGCAATATATCCCCTAGTAAGTCTCAAACCACTATGTTAATAATTCTAGTAAATGTTATGGGAGCACAACGTAAACCAAAAGGCATACGCAAAAATTCATAATGTCCTCTGTGCTGAAGGCAGTGTATGGGATACTATTTTCTTCTAATGATATTTGGTGAAAGCCTTTAAGTAAGTCCAAAGTGGTAAAATATTTATTCTGACCTAACAAAGATAAAATATCGTTAGTACATGGCACTGAGAATCGATCAGGGATTGTTTCCTCATTTAAGCGACGGAAGTCTACGCAGATACGCCATGTTCGATCTTTTTCGGTACAACTATTAATGGAAAATTATAAGGGCTGTTCGATATCCTAATGACTCCTTCTTCTAACATTTTACCTACTTCATCATTTATCTCATTCTGGAATTTCATAGGGAGTCTGTACGAGGGTACATAGATAATTCTCTGCTTGTCTTTTAACCTTATTTGATGTTCAATAACATCTGTTTTTCATAAGGATCCATCCGTAGTGGAGAAAACATCATGATATTCGGTTAAAACTCCAAAAAATTTCTGCTGAATTTCCTCTTTTAGAATGTCTTTATTGATTTTATTTTTAATAGATTGCAAAAGGAATTCACTCGCAACTGATTGAGCGTGATTGATTTCAGCGACGGTAAGCATACGATGTTTATAAACTTCTACATCCAAGATATGTTGATTTTTGTGAATTACTAAAGTGGTATTTAAATAATTACATACTTCAATATTACATTGTTGTTGTGAGCCGACTGTATAAATAGCTTGTGTGACGGACAATCCGTTAGTTTTCAAAGTGTTGGAAAGGATTAATATTTCAGATCCCGGCAAAGTTTTCTTTACTCGCATGATTATATTCGAAGTTATGTTCGGCTCGATAGATTGCGCGCAAGATGATATCACAGGTGAACGAGAAATCTATTGCGTCGCATATATTATTTCTTTATTAATGAGACAAGTGATTGGTTTTTCAACGTACGTCACTGTTTTATTTGTCGTCTCCTTTTTATCCAAAACTGACTTTAAGGTATTAGAAGACTTATAGAATTCTCCTTTGATATACATGCCGTGTTTGGCAAGGGCTAAGATAATGTTTTGATTGCCCATAGATGGGTATCCTATAATTACAGCTGGATACATATCAATGTTTTGTACAACGACAAAGGTATTGGAAAACGTGCGCTTACCGACCTTGTACTGAATATGAGTTACTCCTATTACATTTAATTCATTATTTCCTATACACGAGAGCCTTACTCCGGACTTCTCTATAGGGAAGTTCGAAAATAACCAGTGATGAGTTCTCAAATCCATGATATTACGTGGACTACCAGAGTAAAAAAATAATGTAAAGGATCGGTGTTCTATATTTACAACATATAATGTTGGTCGTAACTTATTTTGGCTTCTTATTGTGTGAATTTGTTGCAAATCTATGGGAGCCTGCACTGATTTATTTGATTCGACCGTGTGTTTCATAGGAAAATTTGTTGCCTCACAGTGATTTGATAAAACATTAAATGGATTATTTGATACTACTGATGTTGATACGAAAGACCCAGCATCACTCTCTTCCCCATTAGAGTTAATTATGTGGTATTTGCTTTACTTTGCACATTCTGAAAATTAGACTGACCTTGCGAGTTTTGGCTAGACCGCCCAGGATTAGAGTTATTTGAAGCACTATTTGTTTGTTTTTGATTTTGAACTTCATTGATGTTTGGCTGTTTCTTCTTATTGTCCTGAGGATTTTTCTTTTCATTTCCTTAGGGAGTTGACTGTGGAATTGACTGCGTGTTTCTAGGATTCTGTTGTTGATTATGCGAATAGCATTGATTATATGAATGATATGAACTGTTATGTATTAAACAGAATCGCGTTCTGTAGTCTGCAATCAAGTGATCTTGACGTTCTTTATGTGTTTGTACACATCTAATTCTGTACTTTCAGGCGTTAATTTTTTATCAGAACATTACACTAAAGCCTCTGGCATCATAATTGTCATGCAAGTTAAATACGTTAATCGTAAGAAATCTTTCACGGCAATGTTATCTCCCGTAACCCATGTGTAATTACCTAAAATATCTTGATATTCATTAAGCCTATTGGCAATGAGAGCCACTCTTTCTATAACATTAATCTGAGTCATAGTGGCTTGATTAAGTGTATTTTGTAATGTAAAAACTGCATCTAAGGCTTCCTCACCGCCATAGATCGCACGTAGCCTAACTTTGAAATCGTCCCATGTAACTGCCTCTTGAAAAGAAACTCCCCTAAGATACGCGCTTGCATCTCCTTTAGAAAAGTCTATAAAACTTTTAGCTTCTTGCAATTGTACAAATAGGTCTGTGATATATTTTGTATTTAAGTGAGCGTCAACTGATGAAATACAAGACTCGACATTCTGAGGTAAGAACCCATTGACCCGACCTTGAAAAGGAAGGATAACCAATATGGCACTCACTAGGGTTAGTGCTGGAGCGGAGTTACTAGGTCCGGGGGTAGGGATACTTGGTACGTGATTTACAAGAGGTGTCATGTTTACTTTAACTTTTTTTCTATCTCTTCAATTCCTTGCGATCCTATCAAACCCCCTATATGAATACAGACATCCACTGCGTAAACGCATAAACATCATACAAATAAAGATATGTTGCAGATTATAACACAATCCCC
>NC_090733.1:8380154-8382654 GCF_036898095.1 Palaemon carinicauda | reverse complement strand
TAATATTTTCAATAGAAGCAGGTGGAAAGGGTAAAATGAAAAGTATACCTTAATAAAATATTCGTGGTGTTTTAGATATTTCTTTTTTTATGAATAAAATTATATTGTATTTTAAAAAAGCCAAAATGCTGTAAGCAGGTACTTTTAACAGTAATTTTTTTCAGCTAACAGTACTTTCATACACTAGAAACTTTCTCCATAAATAAAATAGGCATAGTGATTATTTAAGAGACACATTTTGTGCTAGATTTCGGAAAAGAGAAAAATACAATGTGGAGAATAGTTAGCCTTAAATTGTTTCCCGGCGAAAATGTTTTGTGCCTTCAGGTATAGTTGTGAATAAGATGACATGAGATCCGTCAAATATTATTTCTATAGATCTTTGATTACCGTAACGGAAGGAAAGTTCCCAGTTGCAGTTAAATTTCTCTCCTGATAAAAAAAAAAAAAAAAAAAAATTATAATAATTTTATTGCATAAAAGCAAACACTTAAGCAGTTGGAGAATGCTATAGATTCATTTGCACAATCTTATTTTTTTTCTGAAAAATCCTCTTAAAGATATTGGAAAACACTGGCAACAGGGTTAGATTAAACTGTGATTGCCATAACACACCTACACTCATATATATATATATATATATATATATATATATATATATATATATATATATATATATATATATATATATATATATATATATATATATATATATATCTATATATATCTATATATATATATATATATATATATATATATATATATATATATATATATATATATATATATATATATATATATATATATATATATATATATATATATATATATATGTATGTACGTGTGTATATACATATAAGTACACACATATATATATATATATATATATATATATATATATATATATATATATATATATATATATATATATATATATATATATATATTTAAAAATACAAGCAATTAAATATGATAAATGACTCCAGAGAACAATTATTCACGAGGAAAATGCACAACTTTACGTTTGTGTTGCATATTTTTTGCAATTTCACAATTCAAGGAAATCCTTGATTTAATTCCTCTAAATAATTTCGTTTGTGAAGTCCAAATTATTTATAACAACTTTTGTTATTAAAATGTTAAAAAACAGGAATAGCAAGTGGAATACTGACAGGTATACCAACTCGATTTTAGTGAAAGGCTTCTGTACTGTATTTGATGAAGCAAATATGTCATGGAATTTGTAATACCACAAATAAGATGAAACATATTTCTTTCCTCGATAAAAAGCGCAGAACTGGAAATAGATTTCACTGATCGTCCTATTTCATTGACGAAGATATTTCAGTTTAATTTTTGGTTTCCTTTTGATCATTAATTATGAAAAATGGAAAAAATGGGTTCGAAGGCAGTTATAAATTCATTTAATGAAATATTTATAAATAAAATGATAAAAGTTATATATATTGATCAATTTAATATGGACAAAATTATGGAATAGCATATGTGTATTGGAAAATAAAATTGGATATTAACATAGCTTTTACATGAAAGGCAGACCAAACGATAAAAATTTCACGAATAGTGCATTAATATTTTTAAAGAAATAACTTGGAAAACCAAGTCATGTTTCAGTAGCTTTGACATTTTGAGAAGATATATGTTTCTTTACTTTGTACTTGTTTCAGAGCATCCTTTGCTCGTATGAATTACATATTTTTGAGTTCTAAATATTATTTTTTTTTGCGTAGTTTGGTAACTTTTATAGTATATATATATATATATATATATATATATATATATATATATATATATATATATATATATATATATATATATATATATATATATATATATATATATATACACACACTGTATATCGTCATTATCATCTCCTCCTACGCCTATTGACGCAAAGGGCTTTGGTAAGATTTCGCCAGTCATCTCTATCTTGAGCTTTTAATTCAATACTTTACCACTCATCGTTTCCTACTTCGTGCTTCATAGTCCTCAGCCATGTAGGTCTAGGTCTTCCAACTTTCCTAGTGCCTTGTGGAACCCAGCTGAACGTTTGGTGAACTAATCTCTCTTGAGGACTGCAAAGTGATTGCCCAAACCATCTCCATCTACCCGTCACCATGATCTCATCCACATATGGTACTCGAGTAATCTTTCTTATAGTTTCATTTCTAATCCTGTTCTACTATTCAACTCTCAATATATTTTTGTTAAGGCTTTTTGCTCAAATGTACCAAATCTATTGGAGATTTTTTCATTGTCATAACATGATTCATGTCCTCAGAGTAACACCGATCTCACAAAATTGATATATAGTCTGAACTTTATATGTAATTCCAGGCGAATTTATTTCCAAATTTTACTTAACCTAGCCAATGTCTGATTTGCCTATTTCAATCTTTCACTGAAGTCTCACTATAAACACCCTATATTGGAGATCATAGTTCCTAAATACCTAAATTATTCTACCCTATTAATCCTT
>NC_090733.1:8370154-8375154 GCF_036898095.1 Palaemon carinicauda | reverse complement strand
ATTACTGTACTGTACCTTGCCGGCCGGCAGAGCTGGCCGGCAGGGGTATTACTGTACTGTATGTCATTCTACTTCTGGACCTAGTATAGGTTGGGATGTGGAATTGACTAAGCCCATTGCCGGCCGGCAGAGATGCTGGACGGCAAGGGTCTTATGTTTTCGAGTGCTGCCCGGACCTCTCTTGGTCCCTCATCCATGCCTGCCGGCAGAGCCGGACGGCATTGGTCAAGGAAGCCTGAATTAAGTTTCTCCCCTTCCTTATATACACTCTTTCGGTTGCCGGGCTTGGGGGGTTGTGTACACTCTTATCCCGGCATCCATTCTATTTTTTTCTAGTGCTGTACCTGTTCCGGCTGCCGGCCTATGAGGCCGGCAGCCGGGCAGGTGTAGTCTTCTGGTTCTTTTGCTGCCGGCTGGCATCGGTCTTGTACCTTTGCCGGCCGGCTTATGTCAGTCCTTGTCTGCCGGTCACCAAGAGTGTGGCCGGCAGCTGGGTACTACCTTGTGTAGTTACTGGCCGGCAATCATTGCCGGCCAACACTGGCTGTTGCTGGCCGGCAGCTGCTGCCGCCGGCACAGGCATTTGAACCAGAGGGCTGCCGCCCTATAGCTGTTAAGTAGTATACTTTAAAGCTAATTGTGGTGTGTGCCGGCCGGCAAAGGCAGGCCGGCACACATCCTCCTATACTGTACTAGTATTCTTCTGTATAGCATATACAGTAAGAAGAAAACTATAGTAAAAGTTTAGGTACAGCACTGTATCTTCTAACACTATTGTGTTTTCTTGCACAGCCCTTTGCTGTTGCCCTCAGACAGGAAGCAGAGTTCTTCCCCGTCTATTATCCAGGATTTTAAAATCATTGCCTAGGTGTGAGCTCCACCTGTTTCCTCTGGAAACCTTGCATTGGTTACTCTAGTAGAGATAAACCATTTTGATTTTATTATCTGGAAGGCTGCAACAATGGGTTGTGAGGGAAACACAAGTGTGTGTCTTTCCGTTATGAATTGTTATGCTATACTATGCATATCCAGTGATACATAGTTCACTTGATACTCATGGAAATTTCTTCTCTTTACAGGAGGACCCTCCGAAGTGTGGAAATGTTTTCTGCAATGTCCGCAGCAAGAACCTCTGCGGACATGAGTGTTGTAGGAGACACGCAGCATGCGCTGTCTCCAAGGATGATCTCCAGTATTGGGACCCTCAGGTATGTACTGTATGCACTAACCTGATTACTGAGGCTTTTGATTCCCCTAGAACGGCGGAATCAAGGGATATAGCTAGGGAAAAGCTTCGTACTTGGGTAAGGGGCTTCAAGAAGAACACCTCTGGCCCTTATCTTCCAAGTGAGAAGATGAGGGCGTATCTTTTTCCCCAGGCATCAGCTGAGGCAGTGATTCCCCAGCCTCAAGAGGAGATCGCTCAAGATCAAGTCCAGGTGGACGAGGAAGTCGCAGATGCGATGCAAGATATCCAGTTGTGTGACAGGATGTCTGACCTGGACGAACATTTGGAAGATGACCTCCTGGCAGAAGGTCAGGATCAAGTTCAAACCCCGGATGTCGTAGAGGATGAGGTCGACGAGGTGTCGGCTACTCCGGTTCAGATGCCGGAGCCTATCCCCTCAACATCGGCTGGTCTCCCAGTAGAACTGGGACAGGCCCTCTCTTCGATTATTGGAATGATCCAACAAATGCAGAAGGAGAATCAGGAGAAGGCGGCTGCAATGGAACTGCGTATGCAGTCCCTGGCAGAATCACATGGGCCCCGGAAAAGGCTCAATGTGAAAGACCTTCCCATATGCTCAGATGCTAACCCATGGAGGTATGCTGAGCACATGCCGATGACGACTGGAAAGATCGTCATCTCGGATAAGCTGGGTTCAGTTCCCCTAGAGGAGGTAGAATTCTGGCCCAGCAAGGCATCATATCCGGACTGCTATGTCCGGCTGAGAAAAGAACCAGCTTCAAGGGAGGAGACAGAGCCGAAGGAGGTCATTATTATGGACCACGCTAAGGCTCAAGCCCTACTTTCATCCTCGATGAAAGAGAGGGGCTTCTCGAATTCGAAGGTAGCTGCATTGAGCAAGAAGCTCCCTTCGTTTGTGTCCTCTCCTGATAGAGCCTTCCCCTTTTTACAGAAAGGGTTTGCGGCTGTCCTAAAGGCAGTCGAGGCCGGCAAGCCTTGCCCCTCCCTGGAGGAGTGTAAACCCTTGTCGCTGGCTCTACCTATGGACCACAAAGACTGGAAGGATGTCCATCTGACATTCTCAGTGGGGAAGTTGGAGGCTGATATTGCCGGACGGCAATTCGGCGAGGACCTCCCCAAGCTGTCCAAATCTCTTTTACAAAGAGAGTTCGAGACAAAAGAAAGACTGGCTGCCTCAATGTCTCATCAGACTACTCTCGAGACGATGGCAAGTGACCCCAAGGTCCATGAAATGTTCATGGTAGTGGCTAAGTCTCACCTAGCCACAGTGACGAAGGACCTTTATAGCTTCGTCAAGGCAAGGAGAGCTTGCAGGGAGTTCGTGTTCACCGGGGCTTCGGTGAGACACGAGCCAAGGAAGTTAATCTCCTCCAACATTTGGGGAAAAGACCTTTTCCCTACCGATGTGGTCAAAGAGGTTGTTGATAAGGCCGCCGTGGAGAATAGAAACCTTCTCCAGAAGTGGGGCCTGGCTATCAAAAGAAAATCTTCCCCGGATGAGGGTCCTCAACCAAAGAGGAAGAATATGAAGACTAGGCTACCATTTCGGCCAGCCAAGCCTTATAGACAGCAACAGCAACTGCAATTGCCTTTGCCTCCAGTGCCCCAGATGGTGGCACAAACCCCGACTGCCTTTCAGTGGGCACCCCAGGCTGTGCCAGGTCAATCAACCACATTCGCCCCAACGTTCGAAGGACAGTCTTCTTCCTTTCGTGCAAAACCTAGAGGAGCAGCCAGAGGCTCGTCTAGGCGCCCCTCAAGGGGAAGGGGATTCAGAGGTGGTCGTGGTCAGGGAGGCAAGACCTCAGGACGGCAGTCCAAATGAAATGATACCGGTAGGAGGGAGACTGATGAAATTTTGGGATCGCTGGACCTTCGATCCCTGGGCCCAAAGCCTACTCAAGAATGGACTGGGTTGGAGCTGGTACAGCACTCCACCCCCATGCCTTCGGTTTTTCCAACACTCCACCCCCATTTTGGAGGAATACGTTCAAGAACTGTTGGAGAAAAATGTGATCCGAAAGGTGAAGTCCATCAAATTCCAAGGGAGGCTGTTTTGTGTTCCCAAGAAAGACTCGGAAAAGCTCAGAGTCATTCTGGACTTGTCACCACTCAACAAGTTCATAGTGAATTGCAAATTCAAGATGGTAACACTGCAACACATAAGGACCTTACTGCCCAAGAGGGCATACTCAGTCTCTATAGACTTGTCAGACGCCTATTGGCACATTCCAATCAGCCGTCGACTCTCCCCCTACCTAGGGTTCAGGCTACAACGGAAACTGTACGCCTTCAGAGATATGCCATTCGGGCTAAACATAGCCCCAAGGATTTTCACGAAGCTTGCGAGCGCAGCTCTCAAACAATTACGCCTAAAGGGAATTCAGGTAGTAGCCTACCTGGACGACTGGCTGGTGTGGGCAGCATCCGAGACCGAATGCTTGCAAGCTTCCAGTCAGGTGATCCAGTTCCTAGAGTACCTAGGCTTCAAGATCAACAAGAAAAAGTCTCGACTTTCTCCATCCCAAAAGTTCCAGTGGCTGGGAATCCACTGGGACCTTTTGTCACACAGTTTCTCCATCCCAATGAAGAAAAGGAAGGAGATAGCGGGCTCTGTCAAGAGACTTCTAGATTCCGAAAGGATATCAAGACGCGAACAGGAGAGGGTACTAGGCTCTCTCCAGTTTGCTTCAGTGACAGACCCAGTGCTAAGAGCACAGCTAAAGGATGCAACCGGAGTTTGGAGAAGGTATGCATCAAACGCGCGAAGAGACCTGAGAAGACCAGTGCCGCCTCGGCTACGTACTCTTCTCAGACCTTGGTCCCAAGCCAGACATCTAAAGAAGTCGGTTCTTCTTCAGCCACCTCCCCCGTCGATGACGATTCACTCAGACGCCTCAAAGGAGGGATGGGGAGGTCACTCTCATCGGAAAAAAGTCCAGGGGACTTGGTCCAAGCTATTCAGGACCTTTCATATAAACTTTCTAGAAGCTATGGCAGTGCTCCTTACCTTAAAGAAAGTCTCCCCGCGTCACTCGATCCACATAAGATTGGTGACAGACAGCGAGGTGGTTGTGAGATGCTTGAATCGACAAGGGTCGAGGTCACCACCTCTCAACCAAGTGATGTTAGCCATTTTCCGATTGGCGGAAAAGAAGAAGTGGTACCTGTCGGCAGTTCACCTTCAAGGAGTCCGCAATGTGACAGCGGACGCTCTATCCAGGTTCACACCGATAGAGTCGGAATGGTCCTTAGACGCAGGATCATTTTCCTTCATTCTGAATCAAGTCCCAGAACTGCAAATAGACCTCTTTGCGACGAAAGACAACAAGAAGTTGCCCCTGTACGTGTCCCCGTACGAGGACCCCTTAGCGGAAGCAGTGGACGCAATGTCCCTCGACTGGAACAGATGGTCCAGGATTTATCTGTTCCCTCCTCACAACCTTCTGTTGAGGGTCCTCAACAAACTGAGATCCTTCAAGGGGGTAGCAGCAATAGTGGCCCACAAGTGGGCGAACAGTATGTGGTTCCCCTTGGCGTTGGAACTACAGATGAAGTTCGTGCCGCTACCACATCCAGTTCTGACCCAGCGAGTCCAGAAGTCGACTGTCTGCGCTTCATTACAGAAAACCCAGACCCTGCAGCTCATGATTTTCTCGCCCTAGCGGTGAGAAAGCGCTTCGGGATTTCGAAAGCCAGCAAAGACTTCCTAGAGGAATACAAGTGCAAATCGACTAGAAGGCAATAAGAGTCATCTTGGAGAAAATGGGTGGCCTTTGTAAAGGCAAAG
>NC_090733.1:8362654-8365154 GCF_036898095.1 Palaemon carinicauda | reverse complement strand
AAATACTAGTCAATCCTAATAGGAGAAAAAATTAAATATAATTGAATTTATACCATTATAATTCTATTCCTAAGTGGTTATGAATAATAAATAGAATGAATGGGGTCCATATAAATGGAGATTTTCTTTTATATTTATCCAATTACGTGGGAGTTCCATTTTGTTCTAATAAAAATAATCGATTTTTATTCGATATATAAAAGCCGTATATAAACAAAAACAGTCTATAAGAAGCAGCTGAAGAAAGATTTTTTTTATCATGATCTAATAAAACATTGACAATATTTTTTTTTTTTTTTTTTTCATATGATCAGTCAAACAGAAATAAAAGTACCAACAGAATTAAATAGCAATTTCTTATTGTAGAGCGATGCCATTTGCAACACTTATATTTATCCTTTAAATGTCGCAATTTCTCCTTTACAGATCTCTTTCCTTACATTATATGATTTATTTCCTTAAATACATTAAGTTGTAATGTGCCTGTTCAGTTATTACCAATATTGATACGGACAAAGGTCATTCGACTGGTCAAATAGTACTACATTAGAACCCTCTATAGTTACAGCTATTTTTTCTGTCTTCAAATATATCTAATAATTTGGCCTAATTTTTACACTATTTCCTCATACACCTGAAAACCCTAACATAGCCGAAATTTTTTTCTTAATTACTTAACTACTGCATTGGAATTGTTCATTGGCTGCTTTCCACTTGGTAAAGATAGGAGAGATTTTTAGTTTTGGTCAGCTGGTTTTCAAGGAGATTGACACTCCAAAATCAAACCATTGTGCTCTTATCTTGGGTGCTGACAGCCTCTGTACCATGATCTTAAACTGTCTTGGGTTAGATTCTCTTGCTTGAGGGTACTCTCAAACTCATTATTCTATCTGTTTCTTAATTTCCTTTCCTCTTTGGATCCCGTGGGCTCAGAGCATTATGTATTTCCCACGAGGGTTGCGGCTTAGCTGATAATAATAATAATAATAATAATAATAATAATAATAATAATAATAATAATAATAATATTAATAATAATAATAATAATAATAATAATAATAATAATAATAATAATAATAATAAGATAATAATAATAGTAATGATAATAATAACAATTATTATTATTAATATCATTATTAAAATAATAATAAAAAAATATAATAATAATAATAATAATAATAATAATAATAATAATAATAATAATAATAATAATGACTGCTTGCAAATCATATCCAAATCTTTGTCGGTATATACAAATGCTCAAAAAAGATATTCCATCCTGTTTCTGGCCCATGCTAATTTCGTATACCTACTGAAAATGCCTATTCCAGTTTTAGATAGCATGCAATCTTGTTTGAAGGAATATTTGAAGTAATAAAATGGAAGTTTTTAGATATAAACCTATCCGCAGATGAGTTCACCGCTGGCAGTTGCTTTACCAAACTATGAAAGTCTAATTCTTTGAAGTATCAGTAGCAGTACTTATAAGAATCATTCAACAATTAATCACAATCCATGAATTTTATATTCTAAGACACTTGTTCGATATAGCTGTTGTGTTGATCTGAGTTCCAATTAATCCAAAAAGTAAATAAGTACAAAACCGATCATCTGAGAGAAGCTGGTTACGAAATACCAAGCCACTGGCACTTCGGAACCACATCTATATGCAATGCATGCAATCGTTTTGCAATAAAATGACCTCACATTCAGATATTGATTGCCTTGGAAATAGGAGAACGAGACAGTGGAATGGAATATTGATGATGGAACCTTGCATTTGAACGAAAAACTTAAATCATAGCTATTGTAAATAAAATTAAGTAATTCATAATGAATAGTTGCTATATTTGACAGAAGTCAAATGAGTAATGATAACTATAAGAAAAGATTTTTTTTCCTAATGAAATAAGATTAAACTTTACCTACTCCTATATAATCCTCAATATTCCTGTTACCAAAAACCGTAGAACAGTTTCTTATATCACTAATTGAATAATACATAATCTGTGCTTAGAAAATATGTAAATTTCACAACTAAAATTTACATATGTGTAGATATCTTTCATAAACGTATTAGGGCTAGAGTATTTTAGATAAAAGGCAGCTGAATTTTTGGAGACGAATTATATATATATATATATATATATATATATATATATATATATATATATATATATATATATATATATATATATATATCATATATATATATACATATATATATATATATATATATATATATATATATATATATATATATATATATATATATATATATATATATATATACGCAAGTTAGCAAGAAGAGGAGCTTTTAGCACTTGTTGGAGAATTGGTAATGTTACTCCTCTATGTAAATGTGTTTGTGGTAGCTCAAGTCCCACTGATTACCGCCCAATTTCCATAACTCCCATATTATCTAAAGTTTTTGAACGTCTTCTGGCAAAACGTCTTAATAGGTTTGCTGAAGGTAATCATCTATTCCCTAGTTTGCAAT